>NW_015505891.1:485008-496893 GCF_001515645.1 Sinocyclocheilus grahami | reverse complement strand
ACCATTCATCAGAGCACGTGTGATCAGTGTGTGGGCAATAAATCATATATATATAGTGATTGAAATGTAATTTTCTCACCTTTTTGACTGTTATAGCCTCTCCCATGGCCCGATGTCCATAAGTTTCCATGCTTCGTTAGGATGACGTGACGCACGTGCACAGCCAATTTTGTGTGAAGCTGTACGCAAATCAGGCAGAAAGGGGGAGATTTTCAGCTATTTCATGGCATTTGCCATGCTGCGTTTTTACACCTTTTTGACAGTTATAGCCCCACTTATGAGCAGATCGCCATAGAAGTTTGCATGCTTCTTTAGGATCATGTGCTCCCCTAATGATTTCCTTTAGGTATGACAGGCTTCTGGGTAGGCCTGGCCACGCCTAGTTTCAAAACGACCCTGCTATAGGTATCCAATGGCCAAAGTTAAATTTTTTTGATAACTATTGACCTAGAGAATCCTGGAAATTGTGCCACAGTGGTTTTATCGAGGTTGAACCAAAAGCCTAAGACTAGTTTGCCAAAGTTGGTTTTTGAAGTCATCTCCAATATTTGGCGAACGGTTGGATTGACAGCGGTGGTCCTAGAGGCAAAGTTGCTCAGAATGAGGAGCTCTACCGTGTAGTATGAACGATGTGAGCGTGTGCAGTAAATTGCATGATACCCAACCCTTTACGTGCGTGAAAAATGCAAAGGTGTCACCCGGTGGCTGATTTCTTTCCAATTTCTCACAGGCCGCTAGGGCTGCGAGTCAAACAGGCCCAGCGAGTTTCGTTCTGATCGGCCTCCGTTAAGCCTGTGCAATAGGTGCTCAAACGTCATTGGCCACCGTCGGACACATCTTTTGAGATGGGCCAGCGTCCTCTGACGCAGTTTTGGCACCTTGGACAAAGACACCGCATGGCAATTTTCAGGTCGATCAGTCTTCAGATGGTGTAGTTATAGCCATTTAAAAATTCATTGTTATAGCGCCACCAAGTGGCCAGTCGCTGAGTGGTTTTACGTGCGACTCCAGAATGAGCTCTTACGCATGCTTGCCTAGTTTGGTGAAAATATCTCATTCCGTTGATGAGCTATAGGCATTTAGGTAAAACTGTCTCTGTGCATTTCAAACGTTTTGGCACCCCTTAGAGGCTGTGAATGGAAATGTCAACTTTTTTTTAATTATAATTATTGACAAAGAGACTCCAGAGAATCTCACTGCACTGGTTCGGTTGCGATCAGGCCAAAAACCTAGGACTAGTTCGCAAAAGTGGGTTTTTAAAAAAATGCAAAATACCCCAAAAATTTTCCGAGCCTTGAGCCAAGGATTCCAACGATATAAGGAACTTGAGCCTGCACCTAACGGTTCGGGAGTTATGATCGATTTTGTACTTTTGGCTACTGTAGTGTCCCCTTGAGGCCGATTGGGACGAGCCTTGGTAACGTGGTAGGCGGTGTAAGTACTACCAGCCCTGAAAGTTTCAAGTCTCTACGACTTACGGTTTGTCTGCACGATCAGTTTTACGTGGGGAATGTTGCATCATGGGAAATCCATCATTTAAGCTACGCGCTTAAACCCCTAATTAAATGCATTAAAAATAAAATAGATGCAAATCTTTTAAATATTAGAAAATGCATAATTTGCTGTGCTCTGCTCTGCACATTTTCATGTTTGATATTTTCAGAAAACTGGAAATCATTTGAATCAGGCGGTAATATAGTCATAAAGCTCTATAATGTCTACAAACTGATGAGTTCATTCCATATTTGCTTACCTTTTATCTTACACTCAATGCAAATAAATAAACATAAAAGTGCAGATTAAAAATACATTCTGTAAAAATTGAATCGGCAAACACGATATTCTGTAATAAAAATATCAACTATTTAGACTTCAGCACTGAATTGGACTGACAGTGACACTGTTCCTTCACATCAAAAATCTCATTAATTGGGTGGAATTGAATTATATGTATCGCTTAGTCACTGTTATCTCCACTGCAGATGTTAACCTGAGATTTACACCATGTTCTTCTCTGAGGACAAGCATTGCTAATTGAATAATTTTTGAATGCAGCCTTTGCACTTTGCATCTGCTGTGATGCATTCAATTACCGTCCTGAAAAGTCACTGCAAAGTTTTCCTTATGACCAAATGCAACTTTTAGCCTGAAACAAATAATAGGTTTTTATGATAAATCTTGCCAATATGACCTATTCAGGTCATTCTAATAAAAATTTTATCTTTTACAGACTCTCCTTTCCAACGGATGGTGAAGTTCCCAGCTTATGTTAAATGATTCAGTGCTTTTAAACATAAAACAAGGGGCTGGCATTAATAAAATAAAGCACTGTTTAAACAGCAAAGATGGACTGCATTAAAACTGCAGGAGCATATGGAGCGGAGAAAATGTGAAAATGAGCTGGATGTGATACAAAGATACAGTCATAGTCAGAATTATTGGCACCCTTGGTAAATATGATCAAAGAAGGCTGTGAAAATGAATCTGTATTGTTAGTCATTTTGATTTTTATTTAAAAAAAATTCTCAAATATCTAACCTTTCATTGAACTAAAACAATTGAAAATGGGGGAAAATTCCCATTTTCACCATCAGGGCAATAATTAAGGATTTCCAATCAACAGAAAATGTTACAAATCTGCCTGGAAGAGGACGTGTGTCTATATTGTCCTAATGCACGGTGAGAAGGAGAGTTTGAGTGGCTAAAGGCTCTCCAAGGACCACAGCTGGAGAATTGCAGAAAATAGTTGTCTCAGGGTCAGAAAACCTTTAAAAAAAATAATCAAACAGCATCTACACCACATGTTGTTTGGGAGGGTTTCAAGAAAAAAAATCAAGAAAAGAAAATGCTCTCATCCAAAAACAATCCCCAGCATATTCTGTTGTCAGGCATGACTGGAACATCCAATGAGACTGGCTTCTATGGTCAGATGTAACTAAAAAATTAGCTTTTTAGCAACAAACACTCAAGATGGGTTTGGTGCACACAGGGATAAAAAGTACTCCATGTGTACAATGATATATACTGTTGTATTTTTAATGTTGTGGGCCTATATTTCTGCTGGAGGTCCTGGTCATCTCGTTTAGATACATGGCATATTTGATTCTATCAAATACCAACAGATAAAAAAATCAAAAAGTGACTGACTCTGTTAGAAATCTTATAATGGGCCATGTTTGGATCTTCCAACCAGACAATAAATCAAAAACAAACCTTAAAAACATCACAAATATGGGTCACTGGGCACAAAACCAAGCTTCTGCTATGGCCATTCCAGTCCTCTGAGAGTGTGGTGAACTGAAGAGGAGAAGCACCAGCATGGAGCTGGGAATCTGAAGGGTCTGGAGAGATTCTGGATGAAGGAATGGTCTCTGATCTCTTGTCAGGTGCTCATCAGGCATTATAGGAGAAAACTTAACTCAGAGCTGTTATTATGCCAAATGGAGGTTTCAAAAAGCATTGAATAAAAGGGTGCCGTTAATTGCGTCCAATGTGTATTAGAGAAAAACATTTATGTCATAATGATATTTCCCCCCATTTTAAATTCTTATTCTCCAATGAAAGGTTAGATTTATGTGATTTAAAAAAAAATAAAAGATCAAAATGATTAACAATGCAGATTTATTTTCACAGCCTTCTTTGATCATATTTACCAGGGGTGCCAATAATTCTGACCACGACTGTAGATGCATCTTGATGGTTGATCTACTAGCTGCAGTTAGACTCCTGATCAGCAGGGGGAGCTCAAATGACAGCAATGTTTGTAAGAGAGCCTCATGATGCTGCATAGCAGCTACTAGTGATATTAAGTAGAGCTGTAGTAGCCATCGCAGTTCATTAAATGATCTCCCTCCTCCCATTTCTCATACTCACTCTTCCTAGGTTAGATTAGTAGGTTAGATTTTGTTGCTGCAGTTTTGCCATCACCCACCAAGACTTAAAAGGATAGTTCACCTTCAGTTGCAGGTCCCCATTGATTTGCATAGTGTTTTTTTCCCCTAGTAACCAGCAACTGAAGGGGAACTATCCCTTTAATTAAGTGCAACCATTAATGATGAAAGGAGAGATTGCAAATGAGTCTGTGGCTGCGTCCGAAATGGCATACTCAATGAGTAGGTACTTAATTTCAATAAGTACTTACTTAACGAGCGCTAAAAGAGCAGGTACTCTACAGCCAAATCTTGTTAAGTATGAATGCGATCCATACATCATCCGCCATGTTGACGTTATCATGTGACGACGTTATAACAAGCGCAACAACTTAAAAGACATGAGCGACAGGTTCAATTAATCTATCTGTAAATATTTTGATGTTGATGAAATTTGCTCATTTTGTGGTCTTGTTGAAGAAACAGCTGCACTTTTATTGTGAGTGTAGTATAACCAATACATTTTGTGTTGATTTAAGTTTTTATATGTTTAACTCTACTAAAAATGACCCACAGTTTAATTCTTAAAGGGGTCCTATTATGCTCTTTTACAAAGTCTTGATTTTGTTTTGGGGGTGTACTAAAACAGACTCTCATACTAGGTTGTTCGAAAAACACATTATTTTTCACATATTTTACATTATTACAGCACCTCTCTCCCCAGTCTGGCATGAACGGCTCGAATAGTTCCTGTATCAAATGAAGGCCCGCCTTCTGAAACACGAAATGTGCTGTGATTGGTTAGCTGGGCCAGTGTGCTTTGTGATTGGCAGCGACGACCCTTACTATAGCCGTCTGCGAGCTTCAGTGTAAATATTGCGTCAATATCAAATCAATTTGAGCGTGATTTAAACCTGGATGATTATAACCACTCTAAGTTCGTCTGCTTTGGGAAAGCTAGCGTGTCTCTGATATAGTGATAACACTCATTGCCTTCTCTAGTGCAGCTCAACCAGGTCTCGTCCCATTCGTCGATATTTGTGATATCACAAATCCCGGAAAATATGCGTTGTAGTCCAAACGAGTCCTTCGTTGTAGTTTTTGAAGTGATTTCTGTTAAATAAAATATCTCCTTTTGAAGTGGACTTTGCGCTTTGTAACTTTGCAGATCTTTTTTTCATGCAAAAACAGCAACATTATGCACTAAATATGCTCAAACAGCAACATTACAGACTAACTAAAGTTGAAAAAGTGAAAAAGCATAATAGCACCCCTTTAAAGATATTATTTTTATTACGAAAACCCAAAATCGTTATCTGGTGAATATGTTATTAATTTCTTTATTTTTATGTGTAAAATTATTCCTCTACACGCAAAACTGGCCTAAATCTCCGTTGTTTTCCTCTTTTTCTTGTTGAATTTCTCTCTTGTTTCATCCCTCCGACTTATAAACAACAACAACTACAACAACAAATGCAATATTTTGATGCATTGATTATGAATTTTATGTTTATTCAAAGATATTTAACCTTGTCATTGTGCCTTTTTGTTCGGTGTATATCTCATACTATGATGTATGCAAACCCATTATATTTGTTTTCTGCTTTTTGTCATTATGATTGTTCATTGTTAAATAACATTCCCTGAGCATATACAGTGGGGCAAAAAAATATTTGTTGCCTTCTCTAGTGCAGCTCAACCAGGTCTCGTCCCATTCGTCGATATTTGTGATATCACAAATCCCGGAAAATATGCGTTGTAGTCCAAACGAGTCGTTCGTTGTAGTTTTTAAAAAGGGATTTCTGTTAAATAAAATATCTCCTTTTGAAGTGGACTTTGAGCTTTGTAACTTTGCAGATCTTTTTTATGCTCAAACAGCAACATTACAGACTAACTAAAGTTGAAAAAGTGAAAAAGCATAATAGCACCCCTTTAAAGATATTATTTTTATTACGAAAACCCAAAATCGTTATCTGGTGAATATGTTATTAATTTCTTTATTTTTATGTGTAAAATTATTCCTCTACACGCAAAACTGGCCTAAATCTCCGTTGTTTTCCTCTTTTTCTTGTTGAATTTCTCTCGTTTCATCCCTCCGACTTATAAACAACAACAACTACAACAACAAATGCAATATTTTGATGCATTGATTATGAATTTTATGTTTATTCAAAGATATTTAACCTTGTCATTGTGCCTTTTTGTTCGGTGTATATCTCATACTATGATGTATGCAAACCCATTATATTTGTTTTCTGCTTTTTGTCATTATGATTATACTTAGGACCATGTGATATTTCAGTTTTTCTTTTTTAATAAATCTGCAAAAATGTCAACAATT
This sequence comes from Sinocyclocheilus grahami, assembly GCF_001515645.1. Classification (NCBI taxonomy): domain Eukaryota; kingdom Metazoa; phylum Chordata; class Actinopteri; order Cypriniformes; family Cyprinidae; genus Sinocyclocheilus; species Sinocyclocheilus grahami. The sequence goes on along the minus strand of NW_015505891.1, from coordinate 490,683 downwards.
CTGTGTTTTTCTGTCAATATGGGGTGCTGCGTGTACATTAATGAGGAAAAAAAATTTACTTAAATGATTTTAGCAAATGGCTGCAATATAACCATGAGTGAAAAATTTAAGGGGGTCTGAATACTTTCCGTACCCACTGTATATATAGAAAAACCAGAAAATAGTTATTTTTGTCATATGCCATAGCTATGCATGACTACACACTAGACAAACGCAGCCAAGGTGAATACATCTTGAAGTTTATTTCATCAAGAGTTGGTAGATTTGATTTCATATAATATAAATGCATGCATATATTTCATACAGTTTCTATTTGGGGGATTTAAAGGGTTAGTATACCCAAACATATAAATTCAGTCATTATTTACTCGCCTCCACACTGTTCAATCATTGTTTTTTTTTCTGACCACAAAAGGTGATTTTGGTCAAGTTTGTCCTGCTGGTTTCTGTTCATACAATATCAGTCAATGGAGCCTGATTTTCAGAAGCTTCATGACTTTATTTGATGATACTTTTGAAGCTTCTGAAACTCAGGCTCCATTGACTGATGTTGTATGAACCGAAACTAGCAGGACAAACTTGACGAAACTCACATCCTCAATGTCTTTTGGTCTTTCTCTAGATGTTCTCACTGGCTCAGGGGTCACTGAGGATGAAGAGACCACACCAACATCCGGCCCAGATGAGGCAGTAAGGGCAGGTGGAGTGATGGAGCGTCTCATCCATGGCACTGGACCATTTCCAGGATGCTGCTGTGGACTTCTCCATCCTCACTGCTCACACCAGTCTGCAGACATTTCAGATCCTACAAAAATGCACAAACACAATACAAAAGCAGTCATTTTAACAGCACAATGTCATTTGATTTCTGTATTAGAAGTAACAGAATGATCTTACTTTATATTTTTGTTTCAGATTTTCCCTTTTTTTTGTTTGAAATTACAATAATTAAAATAAACTACAGCTTAAGGTTTAAAAGATGTTTTATTCATTTCTGTAGTATACTCACTCAAAGCCTTTGATGGCAGCATTCCTTCATCAGTCACTCTGCACTGGATAAACACGTGTGTCTCATCTGTCCCTGTAACATCCAGACGAGAGTCAAGTCATCTCTGTGATCATCTGCTCAATACTACATTTACATGTTATGTTAACTTGCTTTTTATCTAACACAAGTGCTCCACAATTTATCAACAATACTAATGGACAAATTAATTAGACAACTTATGTTTAGTTACTCTATGTAGATATGTTTATTTACATTACTTACATTCATCTAAAGCAGTGTTGACTACTATAATAGCACACATACACCACTCACTCAGATGTCTGTTCATGTTGTGATGTACTCAGATGCAATTCTTTTAGAACATTTTCCTGTCAGATATTAAATAGACATTTAGTAATCATCTTTAAGATGTATATGGTTTATGTAAATTCACTTTGGTGACGTACGTGTGCTTACTGGAGCTACCCTGTTCGCTATACATAATAAAACATGTTTTTACAGCAAAATCGCAAATATACTATACTGTCTAGCATCTTTTAGCCTCAACAATTGAACAGTTTACTCTACAGTAGCTTAACAAATGCGATTTTAACACAAGGAACCATGTTTTTGATTTCTAATATTCACATTTGTAAACACCCTCGACGCTGTTCTCCATCACGCTCGATGATGACGTATCCTTTCGCATGGCCTCCTGGGATTGAAAAGTGCACTTCAGAATCTGGACTGAAGCAGTAGGACATCCGGGGATTTCTTGCCTACTCTTTTATGAATACTGAGATTTTGGACATACTACTTTCGTCACATACTCTTTTCTCCTACAATATAAGGTAAGTAGGTATATTCGGACGCACTTTAAATAGACGCATGTCCGAATTGCACGAGAATTAGTATGTCACCCAGGTAATTCTCGCCTACTCTTTTATGAATACTAAGGATTCGGACATACTTATTCGCTCGCCTACTGCTTTTCCCCTACTATATAGTAGGGAAGTATGCCATTTCGGATGCAGCCCATGTTTGTTTGTACTTAAAGAAACCCTCCTTTAAGGCTTCCTGTGAAGCTGCACTTCTTAGTTTAAAAGAGTGTGAGTCTGTAATTGCTTTACAATTTTGTAAGAATTGCTAAGCTGTTTCATCATGCCGACAGGTATTTGGAGAGCTGAAGGCTTTGTAGGTATAATTAACATGATTTAGGAGAGAAGACCACATTTGGGGAAGCACACAGAGGACAATGTTATTGCTCAGCGGTTGCTCCTTCTTAGAAAAAGAGATTTAATGGAGTCCTTATGTATCTCTCCTTTTTAATTAATTAATTTATTTTTTGTAGCCACAACTTTTCAACTTAAGATCAACTTAAATTTGATGTTGTTGATAGTCGTGATGTTGTTGATAGTTGATAGTACAGTCAAAGTGGCATTACGTGACGAAAGTGTGGTTTCAGAGGAAGTCTGCAAGCATTTAGGGTGCAATTTGGGACAGGGCCACAGTGAATGGGTTGAGAGCGTGTTTGTACTTAAAGAAACCCTCCTTTAAGGCTTCCTGTGAAGCTGCACTTCTTAGTTTAAAAGAGTGTGAGTCTGTAATTGCTTTACAATTTTGTAAGAATTGCTAAGCTGTTTCATCATGCCGACAGGTATTTGGAGAGCTGAAGGCTTTGTAGGTATAATTAACATGATTTAGGAGAGAAGACCACATTTGGGGAAGCACACAGAGGACAATGTTATTGCTCAGCGGTTGCTCCTTCTTAGAAAAAGAGATTTAATGGAGTCCTTATGTATCTCTCCTTTTTAATTAATTTATTTATTTTTTGTAGCCACAACTTTTCAACTTAAGATCAACTTAAATTTGATGTTGTTGATAGTCGTGATGTTGTTGATAGTTGATAGTACAGTCAAAGTGGCATTACGTGACAAAAGTGTGGTTTCAGAGGAAGTCTGCAAGTATTTAGGGTGCAATTTGGGACAGGGCCACAGTGAATGGGTTGAGAGCGCTGTGGTGAGGATGTATTGTGTTAGGCCGGCCTGGAAGTTAGCATCACCCCTTGTTCCCTGTATGACGCCAATTTCAGCATCAATAAGCTTTTAACAAGTGTTTTATTCTTTATTTAAAAAAACATTTTCCCTGAAAGTTTGAGTTAGAATAGTTTGCAAGAGAGTGATTATAAACATAATGAGGCTGTGAAAGTGTGTAGATTGTAGATGAGTAGATTTACATGATCAGCGTGATTACATCTAATGTCTCTGACGATCTCTGTAGTCATTGTTATATGTTTTCTGTATTGTTTGGACTTTTATGTTATAATTCTGGTTTCCTTTTCTTTTGAGTAGACTACAAAATTATGTTGGCATTAGTGGAATTGCATTGGCATGTTTCAAATCTTACTTATCTGACCGTCATCAGTTCGTAGCAGTGAATAAAGAGGTATCATATCTATCGCAAGTACAGTATGGAGTACCACAAGGCTCAGTACTAGGACTGCTGCTTTTCACGCTTTACATTTTACCCTTGGGAGATATCATCAGGAAAAATGGTGTTAGCTTTCACTGTTATGCTGATGATACTCAACTCTATATTTCTTTGCGTCCTGATAAAACATACCAATTCACAAAACGGAAGGCATAGTTGACATAAAAAGCTGGATGACTAGTAATTTTCTACTGCCAAATTCTGAAAAAACGTCTCAGGTTACGTATGTAACCATGGTTCCCTGAGTAGGGAATGAGACACTGCGTCCTCTAGGGATCGCTATGGGGAACGCCTCGCCGTGACCCGTGTCTGAAGCATACATTGAAAAAACACCAACAACACGTTGACGTCATGACGTCACTACCGGTGCGACAATAGTATAAATAGGCACCGGGAAAACACATCATCTCCTTCTTCATCTGAAGCTTGCGTCTAAAGCATGGCAGGAAACCTAGAGGACACAGTGTCTCGTTCCCTACTCAGGGAACCATGGTTACCTACGTAACCTGAGACGTTCCCTTTCAAGGGAACTTTGAACTGCGTCCTCTAGGGGTCGCTATGGGGAACGGTATACCCACGCCACCATGCTGAGGGGAGTGCATGCCAGAAAACCATGGTGAGCACTAAGTACCAACTCTACCATAGCCATGGGAGTTGCCCCTGGGACATTAAGACGGCTGTCAGTGACATTATCCCCTACGGTCAAAGGCCTAGGCTACATACCCCAAAAACTTACCTGTTAGGGCCAGAACTCATGGGCCCGGGGTAGAGCTGAAGGCTTGGAATCAGGGATAGATTCATTTAAGGGAATACGACCAAGAGCCTAGAATCATACTAAGTCTTGGCCTGTCACACAGGGGCTACCGCATGCTCTGCATATGCTGAAGGAACTGTCTCAACAGACCCCTAGTAGCAACACCCTGTTAAAAGTGGGCGTCCAGAGGATACAAGGTGGAGTGGTGCCCAAGGTGGAACCGGGGCTTAAGCAGCTCAAGAAAGGGCACGAAGCTGCCGCGCGAAGCCCTCCCCATACAGGATTTTAGAGAGAATGCAAAGTACTAGCGTGCAAACTTACCGCAGTGTGGATTTTAGAAAGGAATAGATTCCTTTAAGGGAATACGACCAAGAGCCTAGAATCATACTAAGTCTTGGCCTGTCACACAGGGGCTACCGCATGCTCTGCATATGCTGAAGGAACTGTCTCAACAGACCCCTAGTAGCAACACCCTGTTAAAAGTGGGCGTCCAGAGGATACAAGGTGGAGTGGTGCCCAAGGTGGAACCGGGGCTTAAGCAGCTCAAGAAAGGGCACGAAGCTGCCGCGCGAAGCCCTCCCCATACAGGATTTTAGAGAGAATGCAAAGTACTAGCGTGCAAACTTACCGCAGTGTGGATTTTAGAAAGTGTACAAAGACTTCACGTGCACACTTACCATAACATGGATTTAAAAATACCGTTCTAAGGGGCCCTCGTGGAACTCTGAAAGAGCAGCTCATAGATGGAAATGGTGCATCCCAAAACACTATGTTTGAGAAGTCATCAACTCGATCAAAGGTATAATGTTGGAGTGGCTAGTAGTAAATCTCTAGCTGAGGGAGCAAACACCCAGCTCTCAGTCGAGAGGGGGCTCGACCTGCAGCATGTTCCAATGCTGGAACAGCTAGCAGTAATTTACTTAGCTGAGGGAGCAACACACCCAGTTCTCAATCGAGAAGGGGGCTCGACCTACAGCATGTTTCAATGCTGGAACGGCTAGCAGTAAGTTACCTTAGCTGAGGGAGCCCAACACCCAGCTCTAAACGAGAGGGGGCTCGACCTACAGCACGATCGTTAGAAATCAGAAGGGTAAGCGTACTGCAAGCTAGCCAAAAATCTCAGTGCATCAGAGAGGTGGAGGAAGGGCCTAGTTCGCCTGATGCTGCTGGTTTCAGGTGCTCTGGGAAAACAGAGAACTCAACTCTCACGTGAAAGGAGAACTCCGAATTCAGAAAGGAGTAGCATGCTCATAGGCAACCCTTTGATAAAGGGGAGCACTGCTAAACACTACCATGAGAACAGCCCACGGAGCGAGGAAGGTTTCCATGCTTACAATAACCTTCAATGGTGAGGGGGCGATGCTTCAAAAGTGTGTCAACAGAGACATGCTGGTTGAGTGGAGCCCAAGGTACCGGGGTCTAAACCAACTCAGAGAAAGGGAA
>NW_015505891.1:483030-483812 GCF_001515645.1 Sinocyclocheilus grahami | reverse complement strand
AAGCACCATGCTCACAATAACCCTCAATGGTGAAGGGAGCGATGCTTCAAAAGTGTGTCAATAGAGACACACTGGTTGAGTGGAGCCCAAGGTACCGGGGTCTAAACCAACTCAGAGAAAGGGAATGAGGCTAATAAATCATAACCCTTACCATACAGGATTTCAGAAAATTGCGCAAAGTATAACGTGTACACTTACCACTATGTGGATTTTAGAAAGAGCGCAAAGTGCTCAGTATGAACACTTACCACCATGTGGTTTCAGAAAGTGCACAAAGCTTAGCGTGTGCACTTACCATAGCATGGATTTAAGAGCTTCCCAAGCATCTGTTCACAGATACCCGGAAGTACTGAGCCAAACGGGAGAGGCAAGCTCAAATACAACCCTCTAAGGCGAGGGGAGCACTGTCGGAGACAGCATTACACAAGAAGGTTCTCGCAAATGCCACCTATACATCCCGCTCGATGCCTCAGCAAGAGGGGATATCCTGGTGACCAGGAAGCCCCTCAGGGCGACCTAGACACGGTGTACCAGACAGGGCAGCCTGAAAGCATAAGCCCAACCTGGATGTCCAGGAAATTTTGCAGTGCCGTGCCGGGGGCCTGATGATCAAGAAGGCTCCCGCAGAAGCCTGTGACCTGGCCGCATGATCCAGGAAGCATGAAGCCGAAACCAGGGCTATCATACCGGCTGGATACAACATCGACGAGTGAGGTAAACACTGCAAGTCGAACACCCGGTTTCTGAATCCAGCAGAGGGGGGCGCTCACTGAGGACCTACC
>NW_015505891.1:439026-482198 GCF_001515645.1 Sinocyclocheilus grahami | reverse complement strand
GGATGTCCAGGAAATTTTGCAGTGCCGTGCCGGGGGCCTGATGATCAAGAAGGCTCCCGCAGAAGCCTGTGACCTGGCCGTATGATCCAGGATGCATGAAGCCGAAACCAGGCTATCATACTGGCTGGACACCATATTGATGAGTGAAGTAAACACTGCAAGTCGAGCACCCGGTTTCTGAATCCAACAGAGGGGGGTGCTCACTGAAGACCTACCCTAGAAAAAGGACAGAAACACACAGGTCCCGGAAAACACTGCAAAGAAAGCTAGCAGATGGATTATACACACAACCACCAGAGCATTAAATATATATATATATTAGAAATGGATCGTACTCACCCACCATGGTTCCCGCGCAGGAGCCCCGTTCAAGAAGCGACCCGAGGAAGCCTCGGTCACTATGAAGCCATGAAACCAACCAAACATCATAGGTCCAGCCTAGGAGACTGTAATGCAGGAAGTTCCTACCTAACCTCAGTCAGGTGGAGAGAAGGTGGTTATAGGGGAATTAGGAAAGGGAAGATAAGGGCAGATGTAAGACCCCTGAAGGAAATGAGTAGATACTCAAGTATCACTTGTCTACCTCCCTTTGACCCGCGATTCCTCCTACCCGCGAGCCGCGACACTAGCCTTCTGTGCCCATCTCTGATCCTCAGACCAAGATGGGCCAGGACCCCTGTGTTGTTCGGGCTCAGACCTGGACCTTCATGGAGCTCCGCCATCGTGTGCAACGAAGCGACAGCCTTCTGCTGCGTATGCCCTGCCATTCAAACGAGATGTATCCTGAAGGGGTTAGATGGTCAGGAAGGGAGTCTTAAGAGAGGATGTCTCACCATAGAGAGATAGCTAGCCAGCGTCTCTTCTATGGGGGCATCTTCTCATAGCCGTTTTTGCGCATTGCCTCGATGTTGGCATAACTCGTATGCATGAGGAAAACGGCCTCTTCCATTCCTTCTCGATCTGTATGGAGATCAGGAAGAAAGGAAGGCTCACCTGAGCTGGAGGGTTACGGCCAGAAAGATAGCGCTCAACGAGACGACCTCGCGACGTCACTTTCTTGGCCCGCTTCCATGGCAAGTTAAGCCTCGCCATGGTGCGATCCATAACTTCCAAAACTCATCATACGCAAGGCAGGAGGATTGGGAAGGCTCAGCCTCAGCTTCTTTGCCCTCCTCAGAAATCTCCTGCTCTTCCTGGGTCGAACTCAGCAGAGCACTGGCCCCGGGATCAGACGATGTTAAATTAAATAACATTATCCTTCAGCGGCTCACTCTCGTCCACAGCCGACGAGCGCGAGGGGGAAACTCATCGGCCAGATCCACCTGCGATCCCCACGAGCTCATTCTCCTCCGTGCCTCAGCAGCGGCGTGTCTTGAACCGTGGGGAGCCGATGGCTGCCCCTCTTTCCTCGAAAAGAGAGACAAACGAGAGTGGAGCTTTTCCATTGGAAAACGCTCGCAGTGAACGCAGATTGCCCTCTCGAGGACATCACGTGCGTGCTCCTCGCCCAAACAAAAAACGCAGAGATCACGTGTGTCATCAGATGTCAAATAACGATGATACGGATGCACACATCCTCTAAATGCCTTGCTAGTCCTCGCCATAATGAAGGAATAAAGATTGCTCTTACCATGGAAATGCACGCTTCAAACAAAACGGTCAGTGAAGACGAAGAAGAGGATGATGTGTTCTCCTGGCGCCTATTTATACTATAGTCGCACCGGTAGTGACGTCGTGGCTGTCGCCGGCCAATGTGTTGTTGGTGTTTTTTCAATGTATGCTTCATACATGGGTCACGACGAGGCGTTCCCCATAGCGACCTCTAGAGGACGCAGTTCTAAGTTCCCTTGAAAGGGAACTGAGGTTTTAATTATTGGACCAAAAACCTACGCATGTAATAACACTGATCAAAATCTAAAACACTGTTGATGGCTGTTCTGTCAATTTCTCATCATCAGTTAGGAATCTAGGTGTGCTATTCTTTCCTTTGAAAACAATGCTTCTAACATTTGTAAAACCGCTTTTTTCGATCTTAAAAATATATCTAAATTACGACCTATGCCCTCAATGTCAAATGCAGAAACGTTAATTTGTGTGTTTAGATTATTGTAATGCTTTATTTGGTAGTTGCTCTGTGCGCTTAATAAACAAACTTTAGCTGGTCAAAAATGCAGCAACTACAGTTCTTACTAGAACCAGGAAGTATGAACATATTAGCCCGGTTCTGTCAACTCTGCACTTGCTCTCTGTTGAACATTGTATACATTTTAAAATCTCGCTGATTACTTATAAAGCCCTAAATGGTTTACCTCATATCATAACATATCATAGCTAATATCACATTATAGTCCTTCACGTCTGCTGTGATCTCAAAACTCTGGTCATTTGGTAAGACCTAGAATATCAAAATCAACTGCGGGCGGCTGATCCTTTTCCTATTTAGCACCCAAACTCTGGAACAATCTACTTAGCGTTGTTCGGGAGGCAGACACACTCTGTCAGTTTAAATCTAGATTAAATACCCATCTCTTTAACCTGGCATACACGTAACACACTATCACATTTATATAACTCAAATCTGTTAAAGGATTGTTAGGCTGCATTAATTAGGTCAACTGGAACTGGGAACATAACCCATAACACCCGATGTACTCATTACATCATAAGAAGGATGGCATATACTCTAATATTAGTCTCTTTCATTCTTATTCCGAGGTCACCGTAGCTATCCGGATCCAGTCTGTATCCAGACCAGATGGTGGATCAGCACCTAGAGATGACCTCTACAGCCACAATCTGACCTGTGTTGCAGCCTGGAATTAAATCACGCCATGCTGGTTTCATCTGGCCAGAGGAGAACTAACCCCCCGACTAAGCCTGGTTTCACCCAAAGTTTTTACTCAATTTCTTTCCCCAATGGTGTTTTGGTTCCTTCCCACTGTCACCTTTGGCTTGCTTAGTTGGGGATGCTTAACTGATTGCATAGACACTACTGGAAGAGAGCTCGAAGATGATGTCACTGAATCATCAATGAACTGACTTTAACTTGAAAAATTAATGTTTGTTATTGTCCTCTTGCATTATTGACAAACTATTTTCCTGTTTTTCACTGTAAAGCTGCTTTGACACAATCTGTATTATATGAAGCGGCTATACAAATAAAGGTTACTTGACTTGACTAGACTCCTGTTTCGTGTGTCTAGCTTTGTACTTCCTTTATTGTTTGGTTCCCCTTGATTATCTCCACAGGTGTTGCTAAAATGCTGACTGCTTTCTGCGGTTTGACCTACAAAAATACGTCATTCCTGCAGCACTCCAGTCTCTATTAGTTAGCCAGTGTCTATCGGTTGTACACTCGTTATTGAGCTGCATTATGGGATTGTAATGCTAAGTAATGTCGACTATGGTTTTGGATGCCACTACAAATGGCTGTCCCCTTAAAATAGTGTGTATGGGGGAATTTTAGACACAGCCCGAGACTGTATCTTGTAATACTGTGCATTTGCTTTCTCTTGTTTCATATTGAATGAAAACATCTGGTGCCATCTAGCTCAGTTTTTAGCGGCTCTTAAGGGCTTGTGTCAGTGTTTGGAAACTCCTGTTGGCCTAATGTTCAGAAAGGGTGTCTTTGCCCCAGATTTAATCTCACAGGCAGGCAGGCAATAAACCAGCAAGCAGTTTCTGAGAGAGACAAGCTCTTTGAACATGACAGTGGAAAATGTCCAACCTACTGCATGCTCTTCATCATGCCTGGGTCTGATAGCTCGATCATGTAGGCAAATTAAATGACACAAACAGCAATAAGGCCATCATAAATCACACCAGCAGGAACATGCTGTATGATCCCAATCTAATGACCACTATTTATGACACTCCACACTAAAATGGCTGCAATATGAGCTGCATATAGCAGTCGTTTTAGTGTGGAGTGTCATGTAAACAGTCAGGGTGCATCTAACGATGCATTGCAAATACAAAACTGTGAGATGTAAAATTGATTGCATGCTCCATGGGACAGCATGGTGATAATAGCCATGCAGGGTAAGATAGGGGAAAATTTGCATTTACTTTTAAACTGTAACATATTAACATAAATTGTTTAAATTGTAACATATTGACATAAGTGTAGCATGAACTGACTTTTTTTTTTTACAGTGTATGTAGGATGATGATGCATCAGCCAATGTGTTATTAAGGGAAATAAATTAGTTGCTATTTATTCATAAACACATATTTATTCATAACTGGGGCAAGAAGCCCCCCTCAGGTGAATTTTTTACAGAATGTATAAATTACTTTTGATATCATTTATAATAATATTTTGTAATTTAGTTTTAATTTTTATAGTATTGCTAAAGTATTACTTGACTTGACTAGACTCCTGTTTCGTGTGTCTAGCTTTGTACTTCCTTTATTGTTTGGTTCCCCTTGATTATCTCCACAGGTGTTGCTAAAATGCTGACTGCTTTCTGCGGTTTGACCTACAAAAATACGTCATTCCTGCAGCACTCCAGTCTCTATTAGTTAGCCAGTGTCTATCGGTTGTACACTCGTTATTGAGCTGCATTATGGGATTGTAATGCTAAGTAATGTCGACTATGGTTTTGGATGCCACTACAAATGGCTGTCCCCTTAAAATAGTGTGTATGGGGGAATTTTAGACACAGCCCGAGACTGTATCTTGTAACACTGTGCATTTGCTTTCTCTTGTTTCATATTGAATGAAAACATCTGGTGCCATCTAGCTCAGTTTTTAGCGGCTCTTAAGGGCTTGTGTCAGTGTTTGGAAACTCTTGTTGGCCTAATGTTCAGAAAGGGTGTCTTTGCCCCAGATTTAATCTCACAGGCAGGCAGGCAATAAACCAGCAAGCAGTTTCTGAGAGAGACAAGCTCTTTGAACATGACAGTGGAAAATGTCCAACCTACTGCATGCTCTTCATCATGCCTGGGTCTGACAGCTTGATCATGTAGGCAAATGAAATGACACAAACAGCAATAAGGCCATCATAAATCACACCAGCAGGAACATGCTGTATGATCCCAATCTAATGACAACTATTTATGACACTCCACACTAAAATGGCTGCAATATGAGCTGCATATAGCAGTCGTTTTAGTGTGGAGTGTCATGTAAACAGTCAGGGTGCATCTAACGATGCATTGCAAATACAAAACTGTGAGATGTAAAATTGATTGCATGCTCCATGGGACAGCATGGTGATAATAGCCATGCAGGGTAAGATAGGGGAAAATTTGCATTTACTTTTAAACTGTAACATATTAACATAAATTGTTTAAATTGTAACATATTGACATAAGTGTAGCATGAACTGACTTTTTTTTTACAGTGTATGTAGGATGATGATGCATCAGCCAATGTGTTATTAAGGGAAATAAATTAGTTGCTATTTATTCATAAACACATATTTATTCATAACTGGGGCAAGAAGCCCCCCTCAGGTAAACAAAATAACATCAATACAGGACAAACTAAAGGAGAAACAGAGGAACTTAAATACACAGACCAAATGAGGATGAGGATTATTATCTAACACAGGTGAACTAAATGAACTAATCACAGAACGACAGAAACTTGGTCAAGTGAAACATGAGGGAAGAAAATAAACTAAAAGTCCATGATCGTGACAATGATGTTTATGATGACAATGAAATCTAACATTATTTAACGAACATCCTGACTTGGGCGCTGGTCTCTGTGCACGACTGCATGTTCATGAGACTATTAGCGCCGCAGTTCACTCTGACTCGCTCAGGATAAGCACTCAAATTGTGAAAAAACAAGATTAATACAAATTGAATTATTATTTTTTTCTAAAAAAAATTCCTTTTGTGGTCCGAAAAACAAAGAAGGGCATAAGCCATTAAAACAACACAAGGGTGAGTAAATGATGATGTAATTTTCATTTTTGGGTGAACTATTCCTTTTAGGTAGGGGACTATCACCCAGGGGGGCATATTTCCCCATCTTACCTTACATTTGCACCACCATCTGTTTTATAGCACAAATGCACGATCTATTTCCCCTTTAAGAAATAGCATGATATTATGATTCATGTGCCAAAACCTCTGAAGGGAAACCATTGTTAAGGCAAATCACGGCCTTGGCTGCAGTGAAAAAAAGCTGGAGATTGCCATGCTTTTATAAGCGTAAGGCAATCTACACTTCAACTGTGAAATCCGCTCCAAAAATCAGATGTCTTGGAATTATCTGAGGGCAAGAAGTGGAACAGGGCTGTCTCAGGCCTCGCCCGTGGACCCGTCATGGGCCAGCCATCTGAACGCACCCTCAAGCTGCTATCAGCAATGCCCGCTGTCCTCCTGAAAGCTTTTCCTTCTTTAGTTAACAGGGGATATCAGGGGTGGGGATGAATACGGCTGGTGACAACTGTCAGGAAAGTAGAATATGAAACCCCACAGGGAAATGATTAATATTCATGTGAGAGCATATGGTTGTCCTTGGAAGTAGCATAAAAGTTCAAAGTTCTGCAACCTTTCAACACAGAGTTTGCTCAAGCAGGATATGCAGTGAAACAAATGGACCGGTCCTCTGTGGTTGCATATCATTATAACACGATTCATATTGAAATTCACAGAATGTCGGCTTTGAGAAGGCTGCTTAGGATCTTTCAGCAACTGTGCCCGTTCAGAATAAACAAACTGATTGTACAATCATATCCAATCTGCATTTGCATTTCAGAACTGACAGTATCTAAAATTCACATATGGCAGACTGAGACAAAATTTTTTTTTAATCTTGTACCAAACATCTTTAAAATCACAATATGCTTTATTTGCAGAGTTCAAACGTCAGAACAGATTAATTTTTAATTAATTAGACTGTACTGGCTCTTTAATTAGCAAACAGAAATAAAATACAGACATGATGTTTTGTAATTGGAATATCTGCATATAGTTGTCCTAGGCTGTTTATAGTGTTTCTAATTTAGCAGGGAGGAAAGTATACAGCAGTTGTAGAAACAAAAGCCATCTCAATTGTAATATGACACTTAACAGATTTATTTTGGGCCATTGTTGAGCTGCCACCCTATCAGCATCCAAACCAATTTCATAGCCGACATATACAATAGTCCCACATATTTTCAACATGGTTCTACTGAGAACCATGCCTGGAGAAAGAAAGGAAGAGGACAGAAAAAAATAAGAAATAAAACTCTGACAAGCTCCTCTAAATCTCAGTAGAACATCTGGGGTTTATTTTTCCAGTCACATACAACAGCTCAAATCCAGCAGGCCTGTTATCTATTCAAGTCTATTCGTGAATAAGGAATAATGTCATGTGAAATTTGCATCCTTACTCAACCTGAGTTGACATCACTGGACAGGAAGATTGTAGAAATATGGGATTAGAATTGGTTCATCTTTTAAATTAAATTGATTGTGAAATTTAAATTTTAGAATGAGATTCAAAACCCTTTAATTATTCAACTTCTTTGTGAATTGGGGACAAAAAAATCCTATAGGCTTACACTATTAGAGGGACTCCAGCCATATCTAGAATATGACAGAATAGACTATCTTGCAGTGTGGACTTTTTTGACATGAGTCTGCAATCAACCAGCCAAATCACCCTTGCAACTGCATAGCAACATGTTACAACCACTCAGAACACCTTTGCATCATGATGGTGAGTTCTGCATGGGAACCATGCAAGCACCAGAAAATTAAAAAATCTAGTGGACATGAAAAAGGTCTGAGAAGCTGCTATGACGTTTTGACCTCCCTGTAAGTGAATTATGATTTTTATATTACATTTTTGACTTTAATTAAATTGAAACACTTCTAAGGAAGACATCAGCAAAGGTAACGTAATACAGACAAGTGCTTCAGCACAAAAATTATATTTTGAACATCAAGCAGCAACTTAGTAACAAATAGTCTATAAACATACAGCATGGAGACGTTACATGTGGCAAAATGTGTTACAATTCTAAGAAGAATACTACACTGTAAAAAATTACCGTGAATTTAACGGTAAAAGACTGTAAAAATGCTACAGTAAAATCCTGTTAAATGGTTACGGTAAATTCCTCTACTATACACAGTGAAAAACTGTATTGGACATTACATGTATTGGACATTAATTTTACGGTAGTATACCGTTTTGGAAGTGAAAAAGACCGTATAATTTAGTGAATAACCGTAAATTGACATTCCCAGAATTCCCTGCGTTACATTTCATATTTTATGTTTTTTTGTTGAAATAACTGTTTCTTCTTAGTTTTTTTCTTATCAGTTTTGTATATTAGGGTTGTGTGTTACACCTAATGTTGTTAAATTACAACATGGTTCTACTGAGAACCATGCCTGGAGAAAGAAAGGAAGAGGACAGAAAAAAATAAGAAATAAAACTCTGACAAGCTCCTCTAAATCTCAGTAGAACATCTGGGGTTTATTTTTCCAGTCACATACAACAGCTCAAATCCAGCAGGCCTGTTATCTATTCAAGTCTATTCGTGAATAAGGAATAATGTCATGTGAAATTTGCATCCTTACTCAACCTGAGTTGACATCACTGGACAGGAAGATTGTAGAAATATGGGATTAGAATTGGTTCATCTTTTAAATTAAATTGATTGTGAAATTTAAATTTTAGAATGAGATTCAAAACCCTTTAATTATTCAACTTCTTTGTGAATTGGGGACAAAAAAATCCTATAGGCTTACACTATTAGAGGGACTCCAGCCATATCTAGAATATGACAGAATAGACTATCTTGCAGTGTGGACTTTTTTGACATGAGTCTGCAATCAACCAGCCAAATCACCCTTGCAACTGCATAGCAACATGTTACAACCACTCAGAACACCTTTGCATCATGATGGTGAGTTCTGCATGGGAACCATGCAAGCACCAGAAAATTAAAAAATCTAGTGGACATGAAAAAGGTCTGAGAAGCTGCTATGACGTTTTGACCTCCCTGTAAGTGAATTATGATTTTTATATTACATTTTTGACTTTAATTAAATTGAAACACTTCTAAGGAAGACATCAGCAAAGGTAACGTAATACAGACAAGTGCTTCAGCACAAAAATTATATTTTGAACATCAAGCAGCAACTTAGTAACAAATAGTCTATAAACATACAGCATGGAGACGTTACATGTGGCAAAATGTGTTACAATTCTAAGAAGAATACTACACTGTAAAAAATTACCGTGAATTTAACGGTAAAAGACTGTAAAAATGCTACAGTAAAATCCTGTTAAATGGTTACGGTAAATTCCTCTACTATACACAGTGAAAAACTGTATTGGACATTACATGTATTGGACATTAATTTTACGGTAGTATACCGTTTTGGAAGTGAAAAAGACCGTATAATTTAGTGAATAACCGTAAATTGACATTCCCAGAATTCCCTGCGTTACATTTCATATTTTATGTTTTTTTGTTGAAATAACTGTTTCTTCTTAGTTTTTTTCTTATCAGTTTTGTATATTAGGGTTGTGTGTTACACCTAATGTTGTTAAATTAATTTTTATTGCATTATTTCAGTTTCATGTGTGTTACCATGATGGTGTTTGGTGTTTGTGTAAAATGACACTGTGCACCTTCTATATATGTTATTATTTAAAAGCTGCTTGTTATGGGCTTTGGTTCATCATGTGACTTTCTCATCACCACCTGCATTTGGTGGTTATCAGTGTACTACAAAGGTACAAAACAGATTTCAGTACTTCAATAGGTTGGTATATTAACATTATATCAGTTAATGAAATTACTGTGTTTAACTGTAAATTTAAGTTAAAACCGTAAAACCTAAAACGTTGCTACCGTATTTTTTACTGTAAAATTCCGGCAACCACAGCTGCTGGTTTTTTACCGTACATTTTACAGATTTTTTTTACAGTGTATGCAAATATACTGTTTTTATAATGTACAGTTGCAAGTTGCAAATAAAACAAAGATCATTAAAGAAAATACAATATTATTTCAGTCTTTCGACTTCAAAGTTTCAGATTTAATTCAATGTGTTGCTGATTCTTTGATATATTTTTTTGTAAATTATATGTGACATTTGCTAGCAATTTCAGAGTTAAATGTTTCTATGCCATTTTTTTTCAGTGTGGGTGTAAATTTGCATTATTTTTTTACAGTTTTTTTAGTAGTCATATAGACAATGGCATAGAATGGTCACCCTTTTAAAGTGCCCCTATTATGCCATTTCGAATATTGCCTTTCATGCAGTGTGTAATATAGCTGCATGTGAATGTAAACGATCTGCAAAGTTGTAAAGCCGAAAGTGCACAATAAATAAAATGATTGTCTCCCAAAAGAAAGAATAGACTCTGAACAGCCTAAATGAGTCGTCAGTAATTAGAATCCCACTTCCGTGACGGCTACAAATCACAGGGTAACACATTTGCATAATGCCCGCCTATGTTCTACGTTGGCCGGCCATGAACAACTTGACCCACCCTCAAACTCTGTAGCTTGTTTGTGTGGTTAACTTCATGTCGAGAAGATGTTGTGTCCTACGCTATGAAAGTAAATTAGTTTTATTTTCACTTGCAAAAGATGAGGCTGCAAAGAATCAGCGGTTAAAATGAATTTTTTTCCACTGTACCACAGCAGTACAATTTTTTTTGTGTCCCTGTCATTTTACTGACGACTGCTTCTCTAATCTCGGGGAGTTTAACGGGGGATTCACAAAATGCTTGCTCTTGAAAGATGGCTCAATACCCAGTTTACCTGGACCAGCTGGCTCCACTGAATCACAACCTGTAAGTATGATAAATAATAGTTGTTTATATTTTCTTTTGAGCATTCAAAATATGGAACTATGACAAATAGGTGTATCGTTTCTGACACGCGATGTACGCGGTAGACCAATCACAACAGACTGGGCCATCTCACCAATCAGAGCAGAGTAGGCTCACGGAAAGGAGGGGTTTAGATAGTCTGAATCTTGGAACTAATTTGAACTAATTGTTTGAGAATCGTTGGAAAATAAGGTGATGCATATTTTGAGAAAACGAAAGCGTTTTTGACCCGGCATGCATGTAAACCTATTGTAGGAGATTCCCAAAACAATATTAGGAACCTTAAAAATGGCATAATAGGGGCACTTTAAATAAGGTTTACTTCACAAATAACTGACAGTCATGTGCTAAATATGATTTACATTTACAATAGCCAGTACTACAATTGAGCATTACTTATTTTGGGCACCATCTGTTACTTGGACACCTAAGATCTGAATTTTGAGTTGAACATGAAAACTCACTCATTTGACTCAAGAACAGTAACAGTAGGATCAGTCCAATTAGCGAATGAATTGTTCAGTGATTTGCGAACCTATTCAACAGATTCACTGAAAATGATATGCTTGTTTACAAACCAGACACTGCTATAGCGTCTTGTAATGAGTTTTGATTTCCTCAGAACCTGGTTTAAGGACAAATGTGGAAAACTTAAGGTTCTCCTGTGAACAGTTTTGAGGGCTTCACACAAAATCTAAGAGAATTTCAACACCACTCAGCACTTCAACAACTGGACATCCATTAGCACAGTTGCTCTGCTATAGTCTAATCTCAAAGTAGTGCATGCTGCTCTTGCTCTATCTCTCTTATTTAATGTATGGAAAGTCATGCACAGTATACCAGGGCTTCAATAAATTACTGACACTCACAGAATACATGTAGTGGTGGTGTTACCAGGTCTGGTTTTATAATGAGCTGTTGTACACAGCAAAGGCTTGTTGTCCAAACAATTTCGGTGCTCATTATAGTTCATCACTTTTATCGTTTGGGGGCCAGAGAATGTCTCAGACCTTGGTAGATAACACTCCTCTGTTGTTAACTCATGGGGAAGAGCTGAGGATGGGATGTGATGAAAACACATAACAATCCTCGGTGGGCAATCTTCATATCTAAGCACTTTGCAGTATGTTCTGCATGAAAACAAAATTAGTAGGAAAGCATCATTATGCTCTGACAGCTCAAACCTAACAGAAACAAAATTGACAAGTTATCTTAAGCAACTGTCAGTCGACAGCATTTTATTCCAAACTAAAAATACTTGACCTTCAGAACTGAAACACTGTTTTCTGCAAAAATATTAGCAAGGCAGCTTTCATGTTGTAGGTTAGAAGATGTGTAAAGCAAATGTGGCTTAGAGAGAGACATATTATAAAGATTTACCTGGATTTATGCAGATTGTTCCTAAAGTTTGCATTTGTACATTTAGCAGATACTGGCACTGCATTTAAAGAGTTCATCCGAAAATGAATACTCTCAGCATTTATTCACTGAAAAGCAAATTATGATATTTTGAAGAACATTTGAACTGTTTTCTTCTATACATTGAAAATCACTGAGGTCCAATTAACTTTAAATAAATAAATAACAAATCTTAAAAACATCTTCTCTTGTGTTCCACAAAAAACAAACAAAGTCATACAGGTTTGCAACAACCTGAGAGTGAGTAAATGATGAAAAAAAATTATTATTTTTGGGTGAACCTCCAAGGCAAGGACTTCAAAATACCTCCTGAAATGTATAGATTTATTTCAATAATTTTATTGTCTGGTTTATGGTTTTGGTTCTTTGTTTTGATTTAGTTCTGTTCTGTCTCCCAGTCATGAGTTGAACAGCTACTATTTCCGTTAACCTGTTCTGTTAATCATCTCGATATGAGTTCTACTTGTTATTTAAACTTGGTGTTTCCTAGTTCTTTGTATGGTGTCTTCATTTGTTGTTTGTGTTTTCTCCTACATTTCCTGGTGTTTTCTGAGTTGGATTATTGAATTAAAGACTGTTTCCTTGAGTCCCTTTGTCTTTGTGCGCTGTGTACTATAACCAAGTGTGAAATTGATATCATATTTCAATAATTTCTTCTTCTTTTTTTCCCCTGCGTGTAATTCCAGTAATCTGCCGACTCTCGCGTAGAGCGATCATTAAAGGCTCGATAGCTAGAACGAACAATAATGGGCTTAGCGGACAGCCCTGTCGAGTTCCACGGTACAAGTTAAATGGCCTAGAGTGCAGACTATTGGTCAGGACTACTGCAGAGGGAGAATTATAAAGTAATTTAATCCAAGAGAGAAACTGGGCCAAATCCAAATTTTTCCAAAGCTAAAAAAGGTACTCCCACTCCACCCTGTCAAACGCCTTCTCGGCATCCAAAGAAACAACACATTCTGGAATGGCCTGATGCTGAGAATATACCACATTAAGTAAGCAGCGGATATTTAAAAATGATTGACGATTCTTTATAAACCCTGTTTGATCAGGAGAGATGATGGTGGTGAGGAAAGTACCTTCGCTAAAATTTTAACATCATAGTTGAGCAAAGAAATCGGCCTACAGGATGCACAATCCAAAGGATCTTTATCCTTTTTAAGTAATAAAGAGATGCACGCTTGATTTAATGTTGGGGGAAGAGTCCCAAACTTAAAAGACTCTGAAAAAACAGATGTCAAAAAAGGAGCAAGCTGAACAGAATTTTTTTTATAGAACTCTGATGGAAAACCATCAGGTCCTGGGGATTTACCAGATTGTAGGGAAGAGATCGCAGCTGCCACTTCCAACTGAGAAATCGGCACTTCTAAGCTGTTCCGAACATCAGAGGATAAAGTGGGGACATTTAGTCGGCTGAAAAACTCTTCAATGTCCCCCCGCGGAGAGGAATTAGACGTGTACAAAGTAGAATAAAAGTCTCTAAACTTATTGTTAATAGTACTTTGATCAGTTGTGACCTCCCCATTATCTAGACGAAGACCACTTATAATTTGTTTAGCTCGGAGCCCACGCAGCTGATTGGCTAATACTTTCCCAGATTTCTCCCCACTTTCATAAAAAACACTCCTAGTTCTCCTCAAACGACCCTCTATCTCATTGGTTGAAAGTAAGTCAAGCTCTGACTTCAGTTTAAGATGTCTCTTATACAGGTCTGGCGTGGGAGACCTAGCGTATTGTTCATCCAACCTAGAAATCTCATCAGCGAGAGAATCTTGCTTTTCTTTAGAGATCCTTCTTTTATTAGCATCATAAGAAATAATTTGGCCTCTTATATATGCCTTGAAGGCCTCCCACATGATTGAATCTGAAACTTCGGCCGATTTATTGACACTTAAAAAAAACTAAATTTGGTCAGCAGTAAAGGAAACAAAATTCTCATCTGCCAAGAGGGAAGTATTAAAACGCCAGTTCCTCCTAGGGCAACCCAGGTGAAAAATAAATATATTTAAATTATCCTTTTTCAGACATACTTACTATATTTAAATTATACTATACTAAGTGCATATTAAATGTATTATTTTGAAACAACTTTAAGTATATTAAGTGTATTTCAAGATATGTTTAAGTTTGATTTGAATCTATTTGTAATATATTTAATATATTGAAATTGTGTTAAATTGGAACCACTTTAAGTATATTTAGTGCAATTTAAGTGTATTTCTTAAAATACATTTAAAATGTCCTTTTAATACTTCATTAACTACATTTAGAGTATATTTGAAGTATCGTTTTAATGTACTTCAAGTACATTTCAATTGTATTTCAGCTCATTGGAAATGCATTAGCATTGCACTACTAGTATATTATAAAGCTGCTTTTTTCAGTATATACACACACATGTACACACTTTGATATCTAGAAAACTTTAATGTATTATATATTGTTGTGTACATTACAAATATTCATAAAGTACACTAAAAAATGACAGCAGCATATATACTTAGGTGAAAAACAAAACAAAACATACTATTAAATCTATTAAAAATGCACTTGAAATACAAGTATGTTTATAGTATATTTGCACTACTACAAACATACTCAAGTACATTTTAATACATTATAAAAAACATAAATAAAAAAAGACTGAAATGCTTTGGCAGAGCTATCTTTTCCATTTGTAGAACATTTCAGTTATACCGGCCTTACTAAAAAGTACAGAATTTTACATCAATGAATAAATAAAAATTACAATGCAATTTTCTGAAGAAAAAAAATACATAAAAAAGACTGAAAAACAAAGTGTATAAGTGAATAGCTGTGTGGTAAAAATAAGAACATACTGCTATATTTTCGAATTAATCATAATAATCATAGTTCCCCCAAAACAATTTGAATTCTGTCATCACTCACCCTTAAGATGCTCCAAACCATCTAAGACTTTCATTCATCTTCATAAGAAAAGCTGAGATATTTTAATAAAAATCTGAGAGATTTATGTCCCTCCGATGAAAGAAGATTCACCAAAGATGTTCACGTTTCAAAACGTTGAAATCGCAAAAAAACATCGTAATCCATATGAATTGCGTGGTTTCCTCCAAGTGCCCTAAAGAGACACGATCGGCGACCGCTCTAATACTGTTTAAATTTAGACTTATATTCACATTCAAGAAGAGACATTTGCACGCACATATTTTATATACGAAGCTCTCTGGGTGAGCTCATTATCATACGAACCAATCAGAGCCGTTCAATGGCTCTGGAATCAATCAGGTTTAGTCAGTGTGCTGTTTGAATTTAAACAAGTAAACGCAAGTTGTTTTGTTTTGTTTTTTTCATATATGATGTTGAAATCCTTGTGGGAATTTCAGAAATATATATTAGAAAATAAAGGCGTCAAGCTTGAACAAATTTATAAACACCTAGCTTATTACAATTAATGTATCATGTAACGAACAACAGCCTAATCAACCAAAGTAGCATAACCTTTTAAGTAAAACTGAACAACATATTAAACAACATATTTTAAATATCGCAATGCTTAATAATAGTTGACAAACGTTTGTACATTGTAAATGTAAAAAAAAAAATTCAAAATATTGTACGTTTCCAAATAGCCTATTAAAATTATAAATAAATATTTTAAATATAACCATGTGTAGGCCTACTGCAATATAAAGTACATTAAAAACACAAGTGTAATCATTTTGTTATATTCTTACACAAAGTAGACATAAAATATACTTTAAGTAAGGGTAACATAAGTATGTTTTCTGTAAATACACTAAAAAGTCACAAAGTATGCTTGTGTTTAGTATATATCCCTTAAAAGTGTAACTAAAAATATATTTATTAACATAGTATTTCTACTATACTTTTTAGAAATATATTAATAGTGTGCTTGTGTTCAGCATATTCCTTAAAATTGTAACTAAACATATATTTATTACCAAAGTATTTCTAGTATACTTTTTATAAATACATTAAAAACTTCTGTTTAGCATATTTCTTAGAAGTATAACTAAGCATATATTTAATACAAAAGTACTTCTAGTATACTTTTTAGAAATATATTAAAATGCAATTCAATATATTTTTATTGCACTTTAAATAAGCATGTTGGGAATACAAATGTATTATAAACATACTACTTGAATTTCAAGTATATTTTTAATACATTTAATACTACGTCTTTTTCACCTGGGAAGGCAAATTCAGAAAGGTCATGTCAAGAATAAGAGGAGCATGGTCCGATATAATAATACTTTGATATGCGCAAGACCAAACTCTAGGAATTAAACTGTTGTCCAGAACAAAATAATTAATCCGAGAGTAAGAGTGATGGACGTTTCAGAAAAAATTATATTCTCTCTTTTTGGGGTACATCAAATAGACCACATTCAGAAAAAAAGTTATTTAGATAAATAGAGGATTTGCTTGCAATGTTTCGCTTACATGATGAACGGTCCATCACCGGGTCAAGACAACAATTAAAGTCTCCCCCAAGAATAAGAGAATGGGAGTTCAGGTCGGGAATAAGAGAAAGAAAATTCATCGAAATTAGGGGCATAAAAATTAGCTAAAGTTAAAATCTTATCTCATAATGTGCCTACAACAATTATATAGCGCCCATTCTTATCTGATATAATATAATTTGGTATAAAGCGTATATTTTTATTAATCAGAATAGCCACACCTCTTGCCCTTGCCTGGAAAGAAGAATGAAAAATCTGCCCTTACCAACCACGATTGAGCAGATTTTGATCCATACTGCGTAAATGGGTTTCTTGCAAGAAGGCAACCTCTGTTTTGAGCCATCGAAGATGAGCAAGAACTGTTTCTCTTCACCGAGTAGTTTAAGCCCTTGACATTCCAACTCAAAAATCTCAACTCTCTACCCATTAAAGTACAAATCAGAGGATTCTGATTGGAGAATGGAAACAAAAAAGTAACACAATTAAAATAACATAAAATCAACAAGGGAGCACAAAACATAAGTGCAAAGCCAGTATGACGCCACCCTATAAAAAACCCCAACCCTCCCACTAAATCAACCCAACCCTCAAAAAACATTACAATAGAAGCAAAGCTACCCTCTAGAACAATAACTAAGTATTTTGCACACTTCCTCCTTTCACTTTACCTTATATAATCCTCAGTCCCTTAAAGCAAAATATCATCATGATAAAACATATAGATAACATTACTACATCAGGTAGTAGACTTAACAGATGAGCAAAACCATGGCATAACTACCCTTAGCTCGAACTTAAACATTTTACCAATAAAATAGTCATATGGAAAGAAGAGAAATAAGAATCTCCTCTAAAGTTAACGAAACTTGTAATCTAAACCATGCTAACAGTAATTATGATAGCACCCAAAAATAAATGAAAAATATTATGTAGCAAATGTAATTCAGCAAATGCAACATATTTCAATAATTTAACAACATATTTGCAAGTTTACAGTTCTCAGGTGTTGGTTAAGTATGACATACAGGTAAACATACTATATATACTACAAATATGTTCCAGTACATTTTAAGTGGTTAAGCAGACTGTGTCTGTCTGTTTTTGTGACCAATTTATGTAGGATATCAAGTAAATCCAGTGAGTTTTCCTGCAAATATATCCACATATCCATCAGATGTGAAGTCATTTGTAAGGTAAATACATCTCTTTGTTAAAATCACTGTAAATGTGCCTGTCAGTATCCTCACTTTATATTTGCTGTGAGCAGTATCTACACCGACCTTTTCAAAGCCCATAAAATCATGCAAACAATTTCTCAAAACACACATGTGGATGTGAATAACAATTTGCTTCCCACAGACGCTCTCCTCTGCTGCTGTCTGGCCCCTGTAAATTAAACGCTCTAGACGGTTTAAGGTCTTCATTAATGAGCAATGATTGCATACTTGGCTGCTCTGAAATATTTCCTCAATTTTCTAATTTCATATTTTTCTTATAAAAGGTTACCGCTGATATGTTGACAGTTTAACTGATGTCACTGTCATTCGTTCCTGAATTCATATGACCTTTTACTGCATACACAGCAAAACTGCATTTCTCTTTTGAATCAAATGAAAATGTTGTCTGAGGTACTCTACTCAATGCGTCCTTACAGAACACTACCAAAATGGTCCTAAATGTACTACAACACTAAAACAGTTTAGCAGAAATTACAAAAATTCCAGTCTTTTGCCTGAAATACATGCTATTTGTCAAAAAAATAAGACAAAAACTTGACAAACTAAAGTGAATGTAATATAGATAAAATCAGTGGTTTTTAACTTTTTTTTAACTAAAAACTCTACATTGGATATCAGGTGTAAATCAATCAATCAATAAATGAATGAATGAATAAATAAATAAAAATTGGTTCTGCTACAAAAGAGAAAAATGCCAGTAGCCTGAATGACTTAAAATAAAAAATAAAAAAAAATAAAAATAAAAAGCCCATTATTGTGCTCATTCTTGTCTGTTTCTTGGGGAAATCTTACTAAAGACAAAAGGCAAAGAAGATATTTAGTCAATATCCAACAGGTTTTGAAAAAATGGAGCGTCACATTTATTGGTTATTTATATATGTAAACATGCATGACGTTAATGGCAGGAGTAAAAACAAATAAAACTTTACAGTATACAGCTATGTTTCTCTCCTCCACCATATTTCAAGTTTATGGCTCACCCAACTCAGAAAATTGGGTATCAAAATTATATTGGCTATACATTTTTCTTGTTTTTTTGCTTCAGGAACCATATTTGATATTGAACATCAAATGTAACAATACACAACATACTAAAATTGGTTGATACAAAAGTAAACAAAAATACATGTAAAATCAATCATTGAAATATAGATTTAATATTACTGTAATATAAAAAGTATGATTATTATTAGTTGTTGTTGTATTTTTCATATTTTGCATGTAAAACAATAACAATAAAATTAATCCACTTAGGTAGATCTTTTTTTATAGCTGTGAAGCAATGGGAAATATTTTCTATTCCAGTCTAGCCTAACAACGATAATTATTAATGCAATTCAGTCATTAGTGCAAGCTGCACAATGAAGCATTCAGTGGGCATTTAATTTGTAATCTGCTTGCAAATAAACAATAATCAACCATCTTGAATATTACTATAAAACAAAAAAAAACACTAAAATCAAGTTCAATCAATCTTTAATAACTTTCAAAAGCTCTTGGCACCCTCATCTGAAAAGAGATGCTCTTTTTACTCTGATGCGGTCAGCCTGCGGGCCAGCAGGGCAGATGTGCGATGACAGCGAGAGTGATGTGTGCCATCTGCATTGTCCTGCTAACATCTGCATCTCCTTCTTCTGTTTATAAGTGTCTCACAGATGGACATTCATTATGCACACAGATGAAAGGAAGGGGACAGTGAGGCATGCACAATGGCAGAAGGTGCATCTGCATGCTGCAGTGAAGAGGAAACAGTGAATGTCAAAACAATTTTAAGTTCCCGTCAACACAACAATGAAGACGACACAGTTGGTCAGTATAGCTCAGTCAGTACATTCAACTGTATTACCAGTTTAATATTCGGTGTCATAATATAAATAACACATCTAGGAATATGAATAATCACCCCAGAGGTGTAATTATACAAATGAATATCAGCTGAATACAACAGCATTTGCTTATGTAATATTGATTTAAATATCTGTTCCACAAAATAAAGTCAAACAGATTTGGAAAGACATAAGGGTGAGCAAATTATGACAGAATTTTAATTTTTGGGTAAACTATCCCCTTAACTGAAGAAATAAAATTGTGGTTTAACATTCATAATCAGACTACAGTAACATTGATTACATGATTATGTATGATTCACACAATAGGAATAAATTCATAATTTATTCTCCCTAATATTTTTTTTCATTTTTTACATTTTCCTTTCTAAAATAGCCTACTGCTGATATACATTCATAAAGTCTTAAAGTTTTATGGATATTCACACAAAGACCAGTCCCTACCTGCCAAAAAAATTTGTATTTTACCCCCCGAACGCGATTTTTACTGGAGGACCCCCTCGAAAGCAATTGGGCTATTTTCAGGCTAGTTTTGAGTAGTAATTGGGCGAGTTTTGTAGCGAAAACCTGGCAACCCTGCACCAGACAGAGTTATCGGTGATTCTGCCTATTGTAAAGTCTTGTGTAACCAGTGTGTAACCTCCTGTCATCGTTCCATCGTGCAGTGTGAACACAGCAACAACTGAATGCTACCCCAGATAGTCGTTCAGTGTGAAACCAACAGTGATGCGACGTCTTTGAAAATCATGCAGTGTGAACTCGGCATTAGGAACGGCTCCTGACATTCTACTGGCTATGGTTGGAATCCAGGCGGTGGAATTATCTGATATGGTTTGGATCCAAGATGTCTCCAGCTGGCACCCAGGACTGCTCCTCTGGACATTAAACCTCCACTAGGTATTGAACTCAGTCCACTAGGTATTGGAGAGCAGATAAAATGCTTCAAAGGTGAAATGTGAAAAGTGTGTGTGTGTGTGTGGGGGGGGTTGTGCATAGACCTGGGCAGTAGTAGACAGTAGGGTTGATCCTCCTAAGGATCATAAAAAGGACCAATGAACTACATACTGTAGACTGGGTTGATGAGACTGGAGAGGCTTGAGATAAGGGTTGATGTCTTAGACGCTGGAGAATCTCAGTTAAAATCTGTTCATGCTTGTGAATGGCCACGGCTTCCATATTGGAAGGAAGAGTTGGTTCTTCTGCTGGGTCTACTTCCATTGTTTAGTCTTGCTGTCAGAACAGAATGACGTAAAGTGACTGAGGTGGGTCTTGAACCCGAGTCTCCCAGTCAAAGAATACTACTTCTCTACCTCTGGTCTACTGGGGAAGACAGTTTGTAGAAAACCCATGTGCAGAAGGAAAGGTAGGAGGCTCAGATAACTCAACAAACAGACAGTCTTTACTTGGTCTCAGTCTTCAAATACAAACAAAAGAGCAGTCATAGCTTTGCAAAACAAAAACATAGAATTGAATAAAAAATGACAAGTAAGCAGTCAGTAATAAAATAAGAACAAATAAAAAAATTAATAATAATAAATAAATAACGACAGGCCTACGAATTAAATAAATAGCTTTTTCGTTTTTCAGGTAGGTCTAACAGTAGGTTTTTTTTTTTTACCAATTATCCAAATAATGTTTAGTCCTAGAAGGCTATTATTATCAGAACATGCGAGCATAACTTAGAGGTTAGCAGATCAATGAATGAGAGGGCAGCGTTATGCTCACTCTCTGTAGGGAAACTGTTAGGCTGCAATTGAAAAGCAAGAGTACACTAGGTAATAAACCCTCAGCACATCTCTGGGTTCATCATACATTTCAGGGGCTGGAAGTCTAGGCTCGAGTAGGAGTCCTGTTTGTCGACCTGGCTGAAAGGTACTTTGAGATTGGGTTGGTTGGAGTGGAGCAGCTTGAGACATACTGTAGACTGGGTTGATGAGACTGGAGAGGCTTGAGATAAGGGTTAATGTCTTAGACGCTGGAGAATCTCAGTTAAAATCTGTTCATGCTTGTGAATGGCCACGGCTTCCATATTGGAAGGAAGAGTTGGTTCTTCTGCTGGGTCTACTTCCATTGTTTAGTCTTGCTGTCAGAACAGAATGACGTAAAGTGACTCACAGTAAAGGGCAGGGGGTGCCCACCAATGGCCGGGAGAGTCATTGCAAGAGGGAGCAGACAGTGCTTCCTAGTGGTTGGGAGAGTCAATGCAGGAGGAGTCTTGCATTAACACAGTAATTTTTATTTTAATTATCACTCAATGGGTTATGTAGCCATGTATTACTATGCCTTTGGAAGGCTTTTGTCTTTCAAACACATTAAAATGCACAAATTCATGTTATTTCTTATTTACATGTTTACATGTCAGGCGAACCTCTTTCACTTAATGCACTTAATTGAAGTACCCCTGGAGACTTTAAGGTAAAAAGTTAATATTTAAGTAACACATTTGCATGTTGACAGTTCTCTGGCATTGGTTAATGGTCACATGACATAAAGGTAAAAAAATTATTTCATTATTTTTCATCAGTGTTTTATTTTGATTGTTGTTATTTTAAAAAGATTTATTTTAATTTCACATTTTTATGATTGAATTAATTATTAGCTTTTCATTAAACTCATGAACCCCCTCAGTTTCTTCATCAACCCCAGTTTGGGAAACCTTGACATAATGTAATTTTTAATGCACTGTATGTTGTTAATAACAATACATGGAATATATTTTCTTTCTCTTTGTACTTTTATTTCAATATGGTACTGGATTGTCCTATTTAAATCAATGTGATAAATGACCTAAAATGTGTAATGTAAGGATCACAGAGAACCAAAGAAGCGTGATCAGTCATCAGTTTATAATTTGATTATAGTGAAGTATATGAAGACATCACAACTAAATACAGCTTCATTTCAAAGTTTAGAAAGGTTTTAACACAATGTCTATACTGGATGCCACCGTTATAGTATCACGCAGCAAAAGCTTGTCCGTCATGAAGTAGCATGAGTCTTTGACCCCTGCTCAGTCCTACATTATGCCAAAATATCCCACTATATAGCACATTATCTTTAAACAGAAAATTAATATTTACACAAAATTTCATATAGTACACAAAATTTATTCAATAGACCTATCTCATTAATTATTCCGAAACCACAGCCAATGGCAAGACTCCAGCAGAAGGCTTTTTCAATATTTATATTTTTGTGTTAGAAGTAGTTTTGTTCATTAAAAATGCAATATGCAATTTGTATGTAGCATGTAGCATGATGTATAGATAAATCATTTAAGACAATATGTAAGTCATCTTAAAATCACATTTTGGCGGTGATGTGCAACAAGTTTAATCAAGCAGAACACGTAAGGCCAAGCTCATTCAGTTCGCTTTTGAGAAAGATCTCAATCGAAGGAAGTGTCTTCAAGAGTGAGAGATTTCACTCAGAGACCACCAGATTTCCCTTAATAGGCTACATAATATATAGGTATATACAGAGTTCTGGCATGAAACTCTAGATGGCGCAGTCCGATAGGTTAACTCAGTCTGACCTAATGACATCATTATCACATGGCACAGCTGATTGGGTCTCTCCTGTATAGGTAGCCAATGAGCTCGCTGCTCAGCATTCAAATATATGACTAGTGCTTGCCGTAGCAGTTGCAGCTTGCTTCAGAAACCCTCCACCTTCCCCAGCTCCACCTGTATAGATCTGCTACGAGGTGATTCATGTATGGGGGTTATTTCATGTGT
Organism: Sinocyclocheilus grahami; assembly: GCF_001515645.1. Taxonomy (NCBI): domain Eukaryota; kingdom Metazoa; phylum Chordata; class Actinopteri; order Cypriniformes; family Cyprinidae; genus Sinocyclocheilus; species Sinocyclocheilus grahami. The sequence continues at coordinate 458,678 of NW_015505891.1, read as the reverse complement.
ATTATATTTGCAGCAGCAATATTTCTTACATGCTCACAGCAGCATGTTGTGGATGTATTGGCAGTAGCAAGTCTCGCTACATCCACGGCTATTCTGCCAAGACCAAATACATTAACATTATCATTGTCTCCCTCCAAGAGTTGTCATGACAGAAGTATTGTTTTTATTATTATTGTGTTATTGGTGGAATTGAAAGGCTTTTGTGACTCATGTTTATGAAGTGTGTAGACACAATGCAAATAGGTTTTTGTGTAGCAAATTAATTTCTGAATTGTAGGTTGATCTTGTTTTGGTGTTCTGTTTTAATATAGAACTTGATCTATTTTAGTTATAATACGGGTTGTTATTGTTTTGGTGAATGTCTGTTTCTAAGATCATAAAAAGTGTGCTCCCCTAAGTAAACGAAATACACAATGGAGCAGCAGAAACATCAAGTCACCTTCACGAAAATTGTGTTTAGCATACACAGCTCGCAAAGTACTGAGCACAGACTCGCTGAGTGAAACTTTATAAAGAATCTTCACTCGACCGTTGGTTTTGAACTTACCTTTCCGTCCTGCAGTTACAGACACACTGAGTTCAAGAAAGAATTCACTGCTATATGAGACTGAAGCCGCAAATATTTAGAACACGTGTCATTATGAAATTACTGAGACTGGCCGATCTAATCATGAGATGCATGTCTTGAATTATAAAGCTTTATTTTTTTGGTATTCTTACAATACATAAAATTTCTCTTTCTCTTAACAAAAAGTGTTTATCATATTTTAGAACTGGATTTTTATCTGGATTTTTTAAGGCAGGGGGTGCTTGAGAGTCCACAAAAATTGAGAATAAAAAAACAAAAAGGATTTTACAAAATGTATTTTTTAAGGCTGTCAAAATTCATTTCTACATTGATGATAATGCTGAAATATTTACAAGGCAATGTTTTTACATAGACATTCACAAAATCTGTTTGTATTACTGTTTCATTCTAACTGCTCAAAAATCTTGAGGTTATTTAAAATTATTTCATTTTATTGACAGCACTAGTTTTAATAGTAAGAAAACAAAAAACAAATCTGCATATATTTTTGAATAGTTATATACTGTAGATAGATAGATCTACAGTAAAAAAAACAGCTTAAGACAACTAAAAACGAGAGTTATGCATGTAACTGCGGTTCTATGAGTTCTGGATGACTGCCAGAGGCAGTGCTTCACACTGAATATTATCTCTCTTGCTTATGCACAGGTCGAGTCTAATAACAGCAAAGTCATAGCGTGACCCAGAATGTCATGGAGATCGCCCCTATTTAATACTGTCTTTACGGAATCTTGTCGCCCAGACTCCGAGTGACAGAGTGCTCTGGTGGTCATCCAGAACTCATAGAACCGCAGTTACATGCGTAACTCTCGTTCTATTTCGTTCTTACTGACCGCCAGAGGCAGTGCTTCACACTGGATGACTCATAACAACAAAGTCAAGAGAAGGCTTCTCCTACCTAATCAGGAGTCGAGGTTCCCAGCAGAACTGCTCTCTCCATAGTATCAGATGTCGCACATTAACCCTGTAGTATCTAGAAAAGGCAGACGACCAATTAGCAGCTGCACAAATATCCATTAGAGCAACACCTTTAAGTGCTGCCCAAGATGTTGAGATGCTTCTTGTCGAATGGTACCTTATACCCGCTGGCACATTAAGGTTATTGACCTTATATGCCTGGATAATTACTCCTACCACCCAGTGCGACAGCCTCTGTTTTGACCCTTCTTTGGTCCACCATAGAATATGAAAAGTTGGTCTGAATGCCGCAGATTTTCTGTCGCTCTCAGATAACCCTTCAGGGCTCTCACTGGGCAGAGAAGCTCAGTATGATTACCATCTTGTGCTTCTCCCACTGAAGGATTAAGTGCACTCAACTTGATTGCCTGGTTCTTAAACAATGTAGACAGTCTTTTTGGGAGAAATGAGGGGTTAGGCCACAATGTCACCACCATTTTATCCGCATTCCAATGCATACAGGACTCACTGACTGACAATGCATGTAGCTCACCAACACGTTTAGCTGATGTTATAGCCAAAATAAATGCTGTTTTCCATGAAAGCCACTTCAGATCACCCTGCTCCATAGGTTCAAAAGGGTGCTGTGTAAGTGATTTAAAACTAGACTGAGGTCCCACAAGGGACACCTAACAGTCTGAGCAGGGCGCAATCACTGAGCACCTTTAAGAAAACGAGTGATTAAGTTATGAGATCCCAAACGTTGTCCATTAACAAATGCATGCTGTGCAGAAATTGTGGCAATGTATACTCTTAGGGTGGAGGGTGCCCTTTTATTCTCTAGCAGGGACTGCAGAAAACTTAACACCAGTGGCACAGAGCATTGCTCTGAAATCACCCAATGCAGAGTACACCAGTTAGTGAAAAGATTCCATCTGCAAACGTACATATTTCTGGTGGAGGGTACCCTTGAATTCAGAATCGTATTTTTCACATTCATATTGCAGGATCTGAACAGTAACTCTGGCTCCTCAGCGGCCATACACAGAGTTGTAGTCTGTCTGGATTTGGATGCCAAATCTGTCCCTGCAACTGAAGGAGAAGGTCCTGTCTCTTGGGCAGACTCCAGGGTTCCTCACTAAGAAGTTTATATAGCAATGGGAACCATGGTCTCCCCGGCAAATTTGGTGCCACTAAAAGCACCTTGTAGTGTCCTCTCCGTATCCAGTAGAGAGTTGGCAGAATTAGGGGAGTTGGAGGAAAGGCATAATGTAGTAGAACTGGCCAAGTGTGTGCTAGTGCATCCTGACCTAACGGGCTGGACTTTTCTGTCCATGAGACCCACAGAGGGCAGTGTGTTGACTCCTCTGATGCAAAGAGATCCACATTTGCTCTGCCAAATCGATGCCAAATCATCTGAACTACCTCCAGATTGAGTCACCACTCTCCCGGTAAAGGTCTGTGACGAGACACCTTTAAGTGCTGCCCAAGATGTTGAGATGCTTCTTGTCGAATGGTACCTTATACCCGCTGGCACATTAAGGTTATTGACCTTATATGCCTGGATAATTACTCCTACCACCCAGTGCGACAGCCTCTGTTTTGACCCTTCTTTGGTCCACCATAGAATATGAAAAGTTGGTCTGAATGCCACAGATATTCTGTCGCTCTCAGATAACCCTTCAGGGCTCTCACTGGGCAGAGAAGCTCAGTATGATTACCATCTTGTGCTTCTCCCACTGAAGGATTAAGTGCACTCAACTTGATTGCCTGGTTCTTAAACAATGTAGACAGTCTTTTTGGGAGAAATGAGGGGTTAGGCCACAATGTCACCACCATTTTATCCACATTCCAATGCATACAGGACTCACTGACTGACAATGCATGTAGCTCACCAACACGTTTAGCTGATGTTATAGCCAAAATAAATGCTGTTTTCCATGAAAGCCACTTCAGATCACCCTGCTCCATAGGTTCAAAAGGGTGCTGTGTAAGTGATTTAAAACTAGACTGAGGTCCCACAAGGGACACCTAACAGTCTGAGCAGGGCGCAATCACTGAGCACCTTTAAGAAAACGAGTGATTAAGTTATGAGATCCCAAAGGTTGTCCATTAACAAATGCATGCTGTGCAGAAATTGTGGCAATGTATACTCTTAGGGTGGAGGGTGCCCTTTTATTCTCTAGCAGGGACTGCAGAAAACTTAACACCAGTGGCACAGAGCATTGCTCTGAAATCACCCAATGCAGAGTACACCAGTTAGTGAAAAGATTCCATCTGCAAATGTACATATTTCTGGTGGAGGGTACCCTTGAATTCAGAATCGTATTTTTCACATTCATATTGCAGGATCTGAACAGTAACTCTGGCTCCTCAGCGGCCATACACAGAGTTGTAGTCTGTCTGGATTTGGATGCCAAATCTGTCCCTGCAACTGAAGGAGAAGGTCCTGTCTCTTGGGCAGACTCCAGGGTTCCTCACTAAGAAGTTATAGCAATGGGAACCATGGTCTCCCCGGCAAATTTGGTGCCACTAGAAGCACCTTGTAGTGTCCTCTCCGTATCCAGTAGAGAGTTGGCAGAATTAGGGGAGTTGGAGGAAAGGCATAATGTAGTAGAACTGGCCAAGTGTGTGCTAGTGCATCCTGACCTAACGGGCTGGACTTTTCTGTCCATGAGACCCACAGAGGGCAGTGTGTTGACTCCTCTGATGCAAAGAGATCCACATTTGCTCTGCCAAATCGATGCCAAATCATCTGAACTACCTCCAGATTGAGTCACCACTCTCCCGGTAAAGGTCTGTGACGAGACAAGAAATCTGCCACCACATTCGAAACTCCCGGTACATACATCACTCTGATACTTGCCAATCGAGGGAAAGCCCATGTCAGAAGGTCCCATGTCAACTTCAGCAAGCGACTGGACCTCGTGCCGCCCTGATGATTGATATGATATACCACTGAAGTATTGTCTGTCCTTATGAGAACATGATGATTCAGTAATGCCGGTCCAAAGTGCTCCAGAGCTAGCTGCACCGCTTTCAACTCCAAAACATTTATGTTTCTCGAAGTTTGATCGGAATTCCAGTTTCCCCTGATCGCTCTGTGTTGCCACACTGCCCCCCACCCAGTCAGTGACGCATCGGTTTGAATTACTTCTCGGCGAGACAGAGTCACCCACAGAGCTACTCCTTTCCTCAAAAATGATCTCCTCCTCCATTGTCTCAAGGTAAGAAGGCATCTTTCTGTAATTTTCACTTGTCTTCTCTTGTGCCATGTGGGGTTCAGGCGCAGACTGTTCACCCATCTCTGATAAGGGCGTAGCCAAAACAGACCCAGTGGAATCACCACCGCTGCCGCTGCTAACATGCCCATCAACCAGAGCACACATTTGAATGGAAGCTTGACATGCTTCCGGAAACGTTGAATGAGGAGCAGGATGTTGTCCACTCTCTGAGGTGATGGTGAGGCTTTCATCAACTTCGAGTCCAGTACTATACCTATGAACTTCACTGACTGACATGGGACTAACTGGCTTTTGTTGAAGTTCACCTTGTGGCCCAGTTGTGTCACATGAGAGATCAGAAGACTGGTCTGTTCTATTGCTTGCTCCCGAGATGGTGCACACAGGAGCCAATCGTCAAGATAGGGGAGCAACTGTACCCCCTGAGCTTGAATTGGAGATAACGCTGCCGATATACACCTTGTGAACACTCACGGGGACAGAGACAGGCCAAATGGTAGAACAAGCAGTTTCCCCTGATCGCTCTGTGTTGCCACACTGCCCCCCACCCAGTCAGTGACGCATCGGTTTGAATTACTTCTCGGCGAGACAGAGTCACCCACAGAGCTACTCCTTTCCTCAAAAATGATCTCCTCCTCCATTGTCTCAAGGTAAGAAGGCATCTTTCTGTAATTTTCACTTGTCTTCTCTTGTGCCATGTGGGGTTCAGGCGCAGACTGTTCACCCATCTCTGATAAGGGCGTAGCCAAAACAGACCCAGTGGAATCACCACCGCTGCCGCTGCTAACATGCCCATCAACCAGAGCACACATTTGAATGGAAGCTTGACATGCTTCCGGAAACATTGAATGAGGAGCAGGATGTTGTCCACTCTCTGAGGTGATGGTGAGGCTTTCATCAACTTCGAGTCCAGTACTATACCTATGAACTTCACTGACTGACATGGGACTAACTGGCTTTTGTTGAAGTTCACCTTGTGGCCCAGTTGTGTCACATGAGAGATCAGAAGACTGGTCTGTTCTATTGCTTGCTCCCGAGATGGTGCACACAGGAGCCAATCGTCAAGATAGGGGAGCAACTGTACCCCCTGAGCTTGAATTGGAGATAACGCTGCCGATATACTCCTTGTGAACACTCACGGGGACAGAGACAGGCCAAATGGTAGAACAAGAAACTTGTAAACCTGACCCTGAAATGCAAAGCGGAGAAATTGTCTGTGTTGTGGTGCGATTAGCACATGAAAGTAAGCATCCTTCAGATCTCTCGTGGTGAACCATTGCTGTGGGTTGATTGCTTGAAGGACATCCAATGTGCGTAGCATGTGAAATGGCAAAACCTGGTCATGGCGCTGACCTGGTGCTCTCCCCCTAGACGTCTGAATAAACTGTTGACCCTGAGCTCTAGAGTACTGAGCAGGCCGTTCTAATTGCCTTGATTGGTTCCTTTGAGCAGTTCCAGAATGAACTAACGGTTTAAAACGCACCGGGTATCTTCCCCTAGATTCTTGTCTAGCCTGAGATGGTGGTGCTCTTCTTAAGTTTCCTAGCTCCTGTCTGGTCTTGTTCATCTGAACACTACGCTCCAGGGTTTCCTGTGCAGCTGGGCCAAACGGCTGGCCTGGTATTACTGGAAGGTCACTTAGTGTTTTCCTACAAGTTTCTGATAATGGAGACTATGCCAGCCAAACTTGGCGGCGTGCTTGAGTAAGTGTCAACATTAGTCTACCCAACTCTCTTGACATGAATGTAAATGCTTTCAACGAAGCATCACTTATATTTTGGATTGAAGGATCACCCCCCATAGATTGAAGAGATTGAGAAAGTGCTAACATGAGATGGGAGAGTGAATTTCCTATGCGACCAATGCGTGCTGCTGTATTATATGCCTGAATGAGAAGTGCATCTGTGATTCTACACCGAGGCCATGGACAGCGAGCATTAGATCTCAATGCTTCCTCAGGCGGAAGTATAAAAGAGGCAATGAATGGATCCACTTCAGGCATCTGCCCCAGGCCATAAGATTCTGCCTCCTGCATTGCTGCCAAAGCCCTACTTGCACTGGTATGATGAGTAAGTGTCTTAGGGTTAGCCCAACACTTCTGAAGCTCATCGATGTAATCTTTGGAAAGAGGAATACTAAGAACAGAAGGTCTTGCTGCACCTCTGAAAAAAGCACTTAGCTCCAACAAAATATTTGTTACGAGGTTATTAAAGACGGAATCGATGGTATTTGTATTAAAGTTTCTCTTTCGACCTGCAGTTTTGCAAGTATGCGAGAATATTATAGAGACAGTTTGCTGGATGTCATGGGATTAAATAGGGGAGATCTCCGTGACATTCTGGGTCACGTGATGACTTTGTTGTTATTAGACTCGACCTGTGTATGAGCAAGATAATTAATATTCAGTGTGAAGCACTGCCTCTGGCAGTCAGTAAGAACGAAATAGAACAGCTTAAGCAGTTGTCGACAAAGTGCTTGAAATTAAACTTGAGACCCTTTTCTCCATCTCCATTATTGCTGCGAGAGGTAATGAAAAAGATATTAAAAGGTGATTCTGAATGGGATCTAATAAGATGTGACAGGTTAATTGGTGGTAATGAGATTTTAATTACTTTTATAAAAAGTCAAGAGTGCATTGGTGAAGAAAGAATTTCCCAATTGTGTTCACAAATGATTTGATTTAATGTAGTAACCCATCTTATCTACGTCATGACATGCAAGCATATGGCCAGTGTGGGCATGATCAATCTAAAGCTATTGGACTTCTTATTCATCACAGAAGATGAAACCTCAGCCTTCATATTAAAAACACATCACATGGGCTGCTATATTGCTTTTAGCTTTTTCTCAAAGAAATAAAAAGGAATGAAAGTTGTTTATTTAATACTGAGAGCACATCAAGTGTGAAATACACCGGGCATGTGAAGATAATAGTTCTGCTCTGTTAGTTCTGTAAGGCCTTTTTACTCATGATTGAGATGTTTGTGTACATTCAATCTAAAGCTAAAGTGTAGTTAATTTGGGTTTCACAGGGAATGGGTCATTCACAATCTATTGAAATATTAATATAACTTTTGAGGACTGTTAAATTACACCCTCTACTGAGTGACCATAGTGTCATATTTCACCACCATTCTGGCTAATCGATGTTCCTTCCAACAATAATTTGATACAAGTTGACTCAAGGGCAAGGTCAAGCACTGTTCATTTAGATTAATTATTTATACTAATTGAAAACCTTCAGAGCAGAGACACTGATGGTGCAGTGAGATGGAAGTGGAGTATTTGGTGTCCGAAGTCTGAGTTCAAAGTGCTGGACGAGGCCTGGTTTCTGTTGTTGAGAATAACAGTTCCTACTAACCCTTACCAAAAAGTAGTATACTTCAAGTTTATTTTAGTAAGTATACTTAAGTAAAGTTCAAGTATATTTTTTGTATACTTTATGTCTGAGAAGTACATAAAGCCCATTTCTGAGAAGTACATAAAAAGTAGACAAAGTATACTTTCCTATTTTTTAGTTTAAAAGAAGTATACTAATAGCACACTTGAATAAACTTATTTTTCGTAAGGGAAGGGGTCAAGGTTTGGCTGGTAGACGCTGTAACTACACCTTTTGGCTGCAAATGAGCATCTTTATCTTTTGGTGGCCATTTAAAAGTAGTTTTGTATTGTGATGAAATAAAACATTTTTGCAAAGAAAACAGAATAGTGTTTCTTTAAATATAGGCCCTTTTCACCTGTAGACTTAAAGAAATAAGTGGACTTAAATAAATAATCTCTCTTAAAACATGTTTCTCACTCTCCCTAGTTAAATTAATGAATTAATTAATTTACAATGTCAGCCACTGTTAATACATACATTACAGCAGAGTTATAGTTAGATGACTGATGTCAGTCTTACAAAGGCCAATTTCTTACACAAAATGACACACAATAAAAGTGATATTTACCTTGATTTCTTTACACATCACACATCTCATCTTAGGTTCTTCATCTTAACTGTAACATTAACGTTTGAAAAAAAAGGCAAAATAAAAGAAAAATACAAGCAAAATTGTTTGTTGGCAATGTGGTGGCTCATGAAATGGGAAATTGAAATTTTGATAGGCCTACAGTAAGATTTTTAAGATAAAAAAAAAAAAAAAGTCTCATTTGCTCACCAAGGCTGCATTTATTTGATCAAAATACACTAAAAAAGTAATATTTTGAAATAGTGTTACATTTTATTATTACAACTTTACATTATAATTATTTGTATATATTTTAAAATGTAATTTATTCCTGTGAGTCACAATCATGTCTTGTTTGGTTTCTTAGTTTTATAGTCGTGTTCTGTTTAGTTTATAGGTCAGGGTTCTCATTGTCTCTGTCTTTGCCTGAGTTCTCATTCATTTGTTACCATGGTTTCTCATTAGTTACACACCTGTTCCCTGTTTGTTGATTACCTGTTTCAGTGTATTTAAGCCCTTTGTTCCTTGGCAATGTAAGTGTTTAAGGTGTACTTCTGTTTTGGGAATATCGGTTGTTCAGTGTCACACACTGACTATGTTTACATGGGCATCAGTAATCTAATTATTTACCTTATTCTAAATAAGATAATATTATGATTATGGTGTTTACATGAGTTGCTTTTAGAATATTCCTTTCATGTTCCCGTTTTACATGTTATAGTACATAGTTCGATTAATGGCACACGTCATTACATCCCCACGTGACGCCATCTGTCGTCCCCTCCGGAATTTCACGTATAAACATAGTTCGTCTTCATGATGATGCCATGTACAGTTTTGGGTGTTTCATTTTTAATTTTATGAAAGCTTCAAGTTCAGATAATTAGTTGTACGTGCATATAGACGATGGCGGTGTTGAAACTCTTTTATTTGCCGTCAAACGGTTGAGCACTGCCGTGTGTGTATCCTGTCGCAAGATGCGGTGAAAAGTCCTACACAATGGTAATAATGTGATGAAGGTGTTTACATGTCTATTCTGCACTTCAGTAATGTGACTAAAATAAGAATACTCCACATGTCTTAATTCGATTTCTGTTTACTTCGAATATGACTTTAGCTGGATTAAGGTAATCAAAAATCTCTGTTTACATGGTCGATTCTTAATCAGAGTATTGTCTTGATCGTGTTAAAATCAGATTATTGTTGTCCATGTAAATGTACTCACTGTCTGCTTTGGATTAATCTACATGCCATTATGACACTGTGACACTGTGATAGAAAAGCTGAATTTTCTATTCTAATATGCTGATTTGGTGTTCAAGAAACATTTGTTATTAATAATAAAAACTGTTGTGCTGCTTATTATTATTTATTTATTTTGGTGTGTGTGTAATCCGTGATACATTTTTTTCCAGAATTCTTTGATGAATAGCATTTATTTAAAACAGATTCGATTTTTTTTGTTACAATGTAAAAGTCTTTACTTTCACATTTGATTAGTTTCATGTGTCCTTGCTGAATTTCTTAAAAATAAAATAAAACCTTACTGACCCCACATTTTGAGCAATAGTGTAAACCATTTTCACAAAATAAAAACATGGTTTATGTTTATTTTACTATTTGTTTAGATTATAATAGTTTTCAACATGTAGCCTAATAATTCAAATTTGTAAAAAAAAAATTTTTTTAATACTCTAACTCTGAAAATCTGGATCTGGGTCAAAGGGTAAGACAATAAAATCTACAAAAAGTTATTGAAAATATATAGTTAATCTTAGTTATGGTGAAAAGTTTTTAAGGCTGTTGCAATGTGACCTACATATAATAAAATGTTTGAATAAAAATTAACCCTGGAAAAAATTAACCCTGGAAAGTTTTTTTTACGGTTTTAATTTACGTATTTCCAGGGTTCCAAACCATTGCCATTGAGATTAATGTGAATGGTAGCATATAGCTTTCTCTAGGTGTGATTGACCTCCTTGGTTTCTGCACAGGTGTTCCACAGGATACCTCCACCTGCCCTTTCCACACACAACCTTCTCCTTTTCCTCTTTCTTTGAAACACAATCCCACTGCAGTGTATGCCTCAGCTCAGGCCAAAGTCACCCCAAACCTGCACACTCAAACCCACATAGCTCAGCATAATGACGCTGCACTTTCTATTCTGGGCTGTTACCATGAGCTCCTCGTCTGTCTCCCATACAGAGGGCACGGGACACACACACAAACACACAATTCATTTCCTGAATGTAAATAAAAGCGACAACTTTGCCCCAAGCTTGTACAAATGTACGAACCATTATATCCTGAGCACAAGATGAACCCAGCCAGTTCCACCTGTGATGTCCTTGAGGATACTAATACTATTACCACACATTAACAAACTATTAAAAAAACAAACAATTCATTTTTAGTCAAGTGTTTGTTTGCTCATATAACATAACCTTGAGTGTCCCTGCCTGTGGCTACATTCCTGTGGTGTGTGCTGGACATCTGAAATGAAGGGACATAGTTTTCTATTTGCATTTTTTTTAAAGTCTGGTGTACAACAAATTTCCATTTAATGTTTAAAGCCTTATTTGTGTTTTAGGCCTTAATTTTGTCAGTAAATATTTCTGCATATTACATTGTTACATTAGTAAGTGGGAACAAGTGACTATATGTAATTATGTAATTCATTCTACATTCACACATTCATTCATCAAAACAAGTGACTGTTTAAGTGAGTAATTTAATTATTCACTCAACCAATTCATTTAAACTTTGAGACGTGAGCTGGCTGAGTTTGCTGTGTTGTTTTCGTTGGTGGAGCAAAATAAACCAATTAACTGCCAGTATTGACCCAAAATGTAAGTTAGTTGTTTACTAAATGTAAATAGTCCATCCATTTCCAGTTGTAAACTTGATAGGTGGGCATAATTGCAACAGTCAGGTCTTGAAGTATCGAAGTATAACAATAACTTTTTTTGATGCTTTTACTCTGAGCTAAGAGATTGTTAATCAATGGTATATACATTTGTTGAAGCCAGCAACCCACACTGACTTTTTAAATCATGTTCAACAATGGAATTTTTGGTGAAAAACATTATCCATGATTCTGCAAAAAAAACTCTACCAATCACAGAAATGAAACAAGCAAATTGCACCAAAATAACTCTTTAGCGCCCACCCACTTCCACGAGGCACTGACATGAAGCACAAGAGTCAGCCTGTTTCCAAAATCACATACTCTCTGAGTATAGGTATTTCTTTTGAACGAGTAATTGCTTTGTGACCGAAGTATGTTTTTTATTTATTTATTTATTTATTTATTTATTACAGGGACAATGCATATTAATAAACATTTCTGTCAATATGCCAGAATTAGCCAGAAGGCTATTTTTCACCTGCAGTCCCTAGACAGATGGTAATAGTCACCCTAAAAGAAAATAAAATTACATATTAACATAACAATAAAACAATTACAATACATTTAGTAAAAAGTACTATTAAGCTATGATGTACAATAGAAATGCAACAGACCAACAATCAGGCAAACATCAAACAAATACATGAACATACACACACACAAAGCAAAAAAACCAACAGGGGGCAGCGAGAGCAGATGTAGTAGTAAGCTAATGTTGACAGCTCTGATTATCAATGAGCCATTTCTTTAACTGGATCTTAAATGTACTATATATGTTTAGGTTTCTAAAATTTATGGGGGTGAGGTTCCACTCAGTAGCAGCTCGAACAGAAAAGGCGGTTTGGCCAAATACACTTTTCCTAAAGGGAATGATACAATCTCCCCTCGCTGCACCTCTGGTTCTGCTATGATCAGCTGTTCGGATGTTGACAAACTGATGGAGAGGAGGGGATGATAAACCATGAATAATTTTATAAACAAGACATAGATTCGAAAATTTTACCATGTTTTCCCAGCTGAGTAAATGTTCTATATAGAATGAATGTGTGTAGTATGAAAGTAATACGGATGTACTACATTTGTCAAGTTGTCATTGTCATGTGACCTACTAGTGTCAGTCGTGTCGCTTCACTGCTATTCTAAAATGATCTCAATAAATCCTCAGCCGTGGGCTCATGGGATTGTAAAGTGTCCACTGGATGCACATTTTAGAATCTCACTAGAAGTAGTAAGTCACCCGTGTAGCCGTTTACATACTACTCTTTCACATTCACTGTATTTCACCTGCTGTATAATAGGAAAGTATGTGATTTCAGATACAGCCTCAGTTTTATATTTCTCCATTGTATTCAGCCAATCACAGTAACCTGGATGCACTACTCCCTTTCCGCCTAAATTTCACCGGATCTTCACAAAGGCAAAAGAAACACTGTTGTCTGAATATGCTGGTATAATTATTGGACAGTCATTGGATAAGTACTTTACACATTATTTGATCTCCTATTTTGTTATATTGGTTTGTTTTATATTTGTACTATCAGTTATTCCTAATGCTTTTAAACGTTCTTGCTATAGTCCTGTTACTAGCTTAGGGAGAGACACTTCCTTTAAAGCCAGACTAAGCATAAATGATCAGTGCTCATCTTCATATGCATTATATCCCAATAGAGGAAGCTTGAGTCAGAGCTGTGATCTGTGGAATTAGGGGACCACTGAGTCACCCAGTAGCATGGGAATTATTGCCAATCGCTGAAACTATTCAGAGTGCCATTATTAGGATTAGACAGTATTCAAATTAGAGAATGTGTGTCTTTGTGTGTGTGTGACAGAGCAAGCAAGATAAGAAAACTTTCAAAGTTTTGTAGACATTGTTGTATAGTTTTAATTTTCATGCAAATAACGTCCTGCTATTCAACTCTATCAGCACAGATTTCAAATATATTCTAGAACAGCGGGTGCAATTATCTGAGATGAATGGTGAAAAAAAAAGTTCCAGCTAGAATTCATTAAGTAAATGTCAATCATTTAGCTGGCACAACTGAGCTGTTGACTTGTGACACATTTTGTCACCACATGACAATGTGGAATAAATGCCACTGATGTGTACTGCTAATCACATTGTTCTGTGTCATTATTTTTTTTTGTGATCATAACATCACTCTAATATCATCACTGAATTTCTATCTCAGTGGGAGGTTGTTTATCAGGCATAATCATTACCACGACTTTGCAAGTATGCAGGACTATCACACTTTTTCTGCTTTCAGTTGTTAACTGAGGTTAATTTGTGGCATTTTCTGTTTGAGAAATTATTTTTTCCCTCATCTACAGCTCCAGTTGTAAGGCTCTCAGGATGGGCTTGATATATAGGCAAATGGATTTCTGTATTTTGCATTAAATTAAACCAAACAAACAAGAATATTAGCAACAACATCATGATTTTCTTTAGTAGACCATTCTTTAGAATTTATTATTTTATAGTCTCTGACATACACAACTGATTTATATCAGACTTACAGGTTTTATTCTGGCTATTTCTCAAGTCTCAATTGCCAAAGCAAAGTTTTCCTTAAAGTGTTCATTTTGGACATTGGTTAGGATATTCAGTGCTGTGTAGGTCAAAAATTTAGCAATTTCCTGTTTCACAATTTTCTTGTGACTTTGTGATACGTTAATTTATGGGCTTCAATTGCCAGGATGTCAAGGCCTGTTGTGTAATATTCCATCTGGTAGTAATTATCATGACATTAGGAGACTGTTGAGTTCAGCTGAGCTTGCAGAATTAAATGCTGAAAGAACGGATCAGTGGACCCTCCATTGTTTCATTAAGCACTCTCTAAAATGCACTTTTGATTAATGTCAATAAGCGAAAAAATCCTCTAAATGACCAATTTATCACTAATGTGTTTATTATCATAATGCATGTACTAAACAATGAATTGAAAATAAATAATTTAAGAGAATAAATCACACAGAGATATTCTTTTAATTTACAAAACTGATTATCTATAATATGTATTTTGTTACAGTGCAGGCTTGCAAAAATATCTGAATTTATTTGCAGTTCATTTTGATTCATTCAGAAAGTTCTCACACACACACACACACACACACACACACACACACACACACTTTTGTAGCAATTTTTCACACTGAAATGGTAACATGATACTTTATAAGATAGAAAACAAAAACATTGCTGCATGAGATATTTACCTACAATCCACTGTAGGAAACAAAATTTGCAAATGTCTTAATTTTCAGCAATGAAGCAGCTTGAGACGACAAAGCAAAGACGATATATATATATATATATATATATATATATATATATATATATATATATATATATATATATCCATACCAGTATCCCAAAAAAGAGTATCAGAATTTTGGGACACATTTGTGGGCCTGTGCCCCAGTATATGAAAGGCTAGAAACATAACTTCAGTCATTTAACATCACTGACATGACTACAAATCAAATTATGAACTAGATACATCTGAACATTTTACCTCAAAATATTTTTGTTCATGACAAAAAAAAGACGATATATATATATATATATATATATATATATATATATATATATATATATATATATATATATCCATACCAGTATCCCAAAAAAGAGTATCAGAATTTTGGGACACATTTGTGGGCCTGTGCCCCAGTATATGAAAGGCTAGAAACATAACTTCAGTCATTTAACATCACTGACATGACTACAAATCAAATTATGAACTAGATACATCTGAACATTTTACCTCAAAATATTTTTGTTCATGCATGACAATGATTTTATCCTTGTAGCTGATTTCTAACCTGGCCTAGTCAGTAACTACAAAGTAACACTGTAGTGACATGTATGTGATGTCTTAAAAAAAACACCATTTTCATCATTATCTTTTTTATCTTTCAGCGGTTGTCCTGTTTCTTCCCAGTCCTTGCTCTACCCCGTAACCCTGCTGATATAATGCCTTGTAAATGTGTCATTCCAGTACACTAATGTTATCAGACGTTGGTTCCCAGGAGTTCGAGAAAAGAGATGTGCATAAATCCATCTGAGCAAGGATCCATGTCTGTGGTTTTGTTATGATGTTAATGGTCATTTTGACCAGCCACAGTGTGGCTGAAGGCTAGTGTAGGGAATACAGCTGCATGCCTGCATGGTAAACATGGCCATCTATTCTCTTTTACCAACATTGTTTCCTTCGAGACATATTTCACCTTTTCCAGGCCTAATCTATCACCTAAGACACAACAACAGAAGTCTTTTCATTCACGCTATTTCAAATGGTGAAGCTACATTTACCCACCATCACCTCCCAGCTTAGCCTGGCTGAGAGCTGATAAACCTCTAATGGCCATTGGGGTGAATGCAATCACATGAGAGCACCTGCCGCCTCCTGAAAATTACCAATCATCTGCTCTTTGTTTACTGGGGTGGATTGGGCTTGAGAACAGTTGGATATGTGAAGCCCAATCAGGTGTTCAATGCTTCAAACAGGGAGAGACATGTTTTTATAATTATTTAGGTTTCAGCATGGCGGCATAGCAATGTGTGTGTGTGTGTGTATGTGTATGTTAGACCAGTTTATGTGTTTATGTAGTATGTTAGACTAGTTTAAGTGTTTATGTAGTTAATAAAACCTTACTTGTATCACACTTGACGTGGTTCATTGTTTGCTTATAACTGGAGTCACTTAATCATGCAGATTTATGCTACAAGCTTTTGTAGAATTGTACAGTAAGGAAGTTATATCCCTTAACCAGGAAATTAACGTTCTTAGAATTGACAAGACAGTTGACCCTGAGAGGTCAGCTAAATATCTACAGCGGATCTAAAATATGAATAATTAATTATAACTAGTTATGGTTAATTATTCATATTTCCTCATGAGTGAGTCGCTACACTTTAAATACCTTTTATAGAACATATAAGATGACTGGCATTTTTAAGAAATAAAAGCTAAAATCATAAAAAAATTTATACATTTAAACCACTGCCCGGTGCTAGTTGCTGCATTACATGAATAGCCTTGAGGTGAAAACTTTTTGAATTTGAAGATCAGGGTAAACTGAACTTATTTTGTCTTCTGGGAAACATGTAAGTATCTTCTGGAGCTTCTGAATGGCAGTACTAAATGAAAACAACATGATATAAAAATGTACACATCTTCAATCTGTTCAAAAGTTTACACCCCTGGCTCTGAATGCATAATTTTTCCTTCTGGAGCATCAGTGACCATTTGAACCTTTTGTAATAGCTGCGTATGAGTCCCTCAGTTGTCTGCAGTGTGAAAAGGTGGATCTCAAGTTCATACAGTCATTGTTGGAAAGGGTTCAAATATGCAAAAGATGTTGGAAACCCAAAGAATTTGTGAGACCCTGAAGGATTTTTCTGAAGAACAGTGGCCAGTTTAACTGTTCAGGACAAACAAGGACTCATGAACAACTATCACAAAAAAAAGAAAAAGAAAAAAAAGCTGTGGATCATCCAGGTAACAACACAGTATTAAGAATCATGCATATGCAAACTTTTGAACGGGGTAATTTTTAAATTTACCTATTATTTTCTCTTTTGGACTATATGTAAACATCTTTTATGTAAAATATCTCATTCAGGTCAGTACTAAATAAAAAATAACATGCATTTTGTATGATTCCCCTTATTTGGTAAAATAATTAACATTTTGCACGCACGCACACACACACACACACACACACACACACACACACACACATTATTTTGCTTTGCATATTTGTTTTATTGTTTGCATTTTTCTTGAAAAGCCTGTAATAGGCTGTTTAATGACATGTTCCGTTGTGACATCCATATTAGTGTGACAGCATGGCAGATTAATAAAATGTATTTTATACAAAGCAGTTTTATGTTTTTGAATGTTACTTTTCTCAAACAGTGAAGAATGGTGCTATAAAAAAGCAAGGTCATGGGTTAATTAAGAAAATGAACTTGATAAAATGTATACCTTGAATACGGAATAAATAAAAAATAAAAGTGCCCACCAAATGCATACATGTAAATGCCTTTTTTTGTCGTGAATTGTTTTGTATTTTTATTCAAACTGGGCTAGTAATGACATTGTGATAGCTTACCTCAAATTGTAAATTTACCCCATTTACCCTTTTATCTTATATACCTTTTAAAAGAGGAAATTCTTTCTAAATAAATAAATAAACAAATAAAGATGAATTATTTGATACATTTTTGATATTTTAGAAGTCCTGTAGTGCACAATGTGGCATCCAAAGTGTCAATGCCATCAAAAATACCAGGGTCACGTCATGCATTTGATGAGAAATTAGCTGAACATGCTGTTTAGTTATTTATTCACATCTCCTATTGACAGATTAAAAAAAATCACCATAAACCAAACAGACATAAAAACAGACTGAGGATTTTTGGACCCAGAAAAGAAAAAAAAAGAAGAAAAAAACGGTTGGACTGCACAGGCAGCACTCTGTCAACGGTGGCTCCACTTAAGTTGTAAAGAGATGGCAAGCAGCTTGTTACCAGACAAGGATAAGATGTTATGATCACTTTTATCTGAGGCAAGGTGGTGGTTAAATTTCATTACCCCAACCTGTTAACAGGAAATTAGGCAGTATTCTGTAGTAGCATACATATTGTTGCGAAAAAAGGTGAGATAAAGCCTTCCTTTCTTCTTTCGGTTCTTTGTGTGTTGGTCAACTGTTCGTTTGCCATCTCTAAAATATCATGTAGAACACAAGGAAATATATTCAGTATCACCTGCTGCAGATACACATGACAGAATTGATCAATATGAGCCGAAACAGGGCTGGTGTTAGAGCTCAGCACGCTGCCTTTGACAAATGAGCTGAGCTCTGGCAAGCACATGCTGAGCTCAAATACTCAGTCTTCCCAAATTTCGATGCCGATTACAGACAAATGTGACATTCTTTGAAACGAAGAGAGACAAAAGATGAATGGAATTACCTCTTTAGGGCTTGGTCTTTTTTGTCACTGAAAAGAGATTAAATAAACAAGAAACCAGATTATTTCTTTACAAAGCCACAGCTCGACCGAGGCGATTCCCCTCTGCCGGGTGATGCTCCTTTATCTGTATGATGCAGATGTGTCTAATGTATTCAAATGCTATAGGCAATACATGCAATGGATTATTCTGGAAAAAAGAAAATGACAAGCACCTCTTCTGGGATTGTTTCTGCCCTAGATGCAGCATTGCCACCTATTTATCTGAAGGAGGGGCATAAAGGTTCATCAGTGTGAGCGCAATGATATGGAAACCTAATTTCCCTATCCGCAGCAATCTGCCATGCAACTTTGTAGCGTTGACATGACAATCTGTCACACAGAGTGGAACATCATCCCTGTCATTCAGCACGACTGACAGCCTATCCCTAAGCTGTCTGATTGATACGATGCAAAATACCTTAACGAGACCGACAACTGTGCACACCTTGCATTGTAACTTTAGCTGCAAACACTAAAATCCGGACAGATACCAATGTAGGGGATCTATTAGATCTATTGACCAACAAATCTCAAGAGATGTAAACAGTTTTTGCCGTTTGTCTTTTTTTTTAATTTGTCACTAGAGAGGCATTGTGGGTGTGAACATCTGCCCGTTAAGAGGTTTGATAGCAGATTGTATCATTTAACTTTTATTTTTATGCATGTCATTTGTAGTTGACAATATGACTTGTTGATAGTGATCCCATCTGTCAGCAAATCTTACTAACAGATGATTTTGTAACACCTCACATTGTCTATTTATCAGTTAAATTGTAACTTCCACTTTTTCTAGTAATATTAGTTTGTATTTAGAATATTATAATAACAACTTATGCAAAAACCTATACTTAAACTTGCCATTGTGTGCTGCTAATATTGTAGCTCTTATTATAAATAGTTTTAAATGAGGACATTTGCAGGGTCTGCTAAATGAATAAAAATAATGTAATGTAAATGTTGTGAGGGAACCCTATGGGGTTTGGGAGTATATATATATGTATATATATATATATATATATATATATATATATATATATATATATAT
>NW_015505891.1:429979-437103 GCF_001515645.1 Sinocyclocheilus grahami | reverse complement strand
TGACGTGGTTCATTGTTTGCTTATAACTGGAGTCACTTAATCATGCAGATTTATGCTACAAGCTTTTGTAGAATTGTACAGTAAGAAAGTTATTTCCCTTAACCAGGAAATTAACGTTCTTAGAATTGACAAGACAGTTGACCCTGAGAGGTCAGCTAAATATCTACAGCGGATCTAAAATATGAATAATTAATTATAACTAGTTATGGTTAATTATTCATATTTCCTCATGAGTGAGTCGCTACACTTTAAATACCTTTTATAGAACATATAAGATGACTGGCATTTTTAAGAAATAAAAGCTAAAATCATAAAAAAATTTATACATTTAAACCACTGCCCGGTGCTAGTTGCTGCATTACATGAATAGCCTTGAGGTGAAAACTTTTTGAATTTGAAGATCAGGAACTTATTTACTTATTTTGTCTTCTGGGAAACATGTAAGTATCTTCTGGAGCTTCTGAATGGCAGTACTAAATGAAAACATAAAAATGTAAAAATGTACACATCTTCAATCTGTTCAAAAGTTTACACCCCTGGCTCTGAATGCATAATTTTTCCTTCTGGAGCATCAGTGACCATTTGAACCTTTTGTAATAGCTGCGTATGAGTCCCTCAGTTGTCTGCAGTGTGAAAAGGTGGATCTCAAGTTCATACAGTCATTGTTGGAAAGGGTTCAAATATGCAAAAGATGTTGGAAACCCAAAGAATTTGTGAGACCCTGAAGGATTTTTCTGAAGAACAGTGGCCAGTTTAACTGTTCAGGACAAACAAGGACTCATGAACAACTATCACAAAAAAAAGAAAAAGAAAAAAAAGCTGTGGATCATCCAGGTAACAACACAGTATTAAGAATCATGCATATGCAAACTTTTGAACGGGGTAATTTTTAAATTTACCTATTATTTTCTCTTTTGGACTATATGTAAACATCTTTTATGTAAAATATCTCATTCAGGTCAGTACTAAATAAAAAATAACATGCATTTTGTATGATTCCCCTTATTTGGTAAAATAATTAACTGCACGCACGCACACACACACACACACACACACACACACACACACACACATTATTTTGCTTTGCATATTTGTTTTATTGTTTGCATTTTTCTTGAAAAGCCTGTAATAGGCTGTTTAATGACATGTTCCGTTGTGACATCCATATTAGTGTGACAGCATGGCAGATTAATAAAATGTATTTTATACAAAGCAGTTTTATGTTTTTGAATGTTACTTTTCTCAAACAGTGAAGAATGGTGCTATAAAAAAGCAAGGTCATGGGTTAATTAAGAAAATGAACTTGATAAAATGTATACCTTGAATACGGAATAAATAAAAAATAAAAGTGCCCACCAAATGCATACATGTAAATGCCTTTTTTTGTCGTGAATTGTTTTGTATTTTTATTCAAACTGGGCTAGTAATGACATTGTGATAGCTTACCTCAAATTGTAAATTTACCCCATTTACCCTTTTATCTTATATACCTTTTAAAAGAGGAAATTCTTTCTAAATAAATAAATAAACAAATAAAGATGAATTATTTGATACATTTTTGATATTTTAGAAGTCCTGTAGTGCACAATGTGGCATCCAAAGTGTCAATGCCATCAAAAATACCAGGGTCACGTCATGCATTTGATGAGAAATTAGCTGAACATGCTGTTTAGTTATTTATTCACATCTCCTATTGACAGATTAAAAAAAATCACCATAATCCAAACAGACATAAAAACAGACTGAGGATTTTTGGACCCAGAAAAGAAAAAAAGAAGAAGAAAAAAACGGTTGGACTGCACAGGCAGCACTCTGTCAACGGTGGCTCCACTTAAGTTGTAAAGAGATGGCAAGCAGCTTGTTACCAGACAAGGATAAGATGTTATGATCACTTTTATCTGAGGCAAGGTGGTGGTTAAATTTCATTACCCCAACCTGTTAACAGGAAATTAGGCAGTATTCTGTAGTAGCATACATATTGTTGCGAAAAAAGGTGAGATAAAGCCTTCCTTTCTTCTTTCGGTTCTTTGTGTGTTGGTCAACTGTTCGTTTGCCATCTCTAAAATATCATGTAGAACACAAGGAAATATATTCAGTATCACCTGCTGCAGATACACATGACAGAATTGATCAATATGAGCCGAAACAGGGCTGGTGTTAGAGCTCAGCACGCTGCCTTTGACAAATGAGCTGAGCTCTGGCAAGCACATGCTGAGCTCAAATACTCAGTCTTCCCAAATTTCGATGCCGATTACAGACAAATGTGACATTCTTTGAAACGAAGAGAGACAAAAGATGAATGGAATTACCTCTTTAGGGCTTGGTCTTTTTTGTCACTGAAAAGAGATTAAATAAACAAGAAACCAGATTATTTCTTTACAAAGCCACAGCTCGACCGAGGCGATTCCCCTCTGCCGGGTGATGCTCCTTTATCTGTATGATGCAGATGTGTCTAATGTATTCAAATGCTATAGGCAATACATGCAATGGATTATTCTGGAAAAAAGAAAATGACAAGCACCTCTTCTGGGATTGTTTCTGCCCTAGATGCAGCATTGCCACCTATTTATCTGAAGGAGGGGCATAAAGGTTCATCAGTGTGAGCGCAATGATATGGAAACCTAATTTCCCTATCCGCAGCAATCTGCCATGCAACTTTGTAGCGTTGACATGACAATCTGTCACACAGAGTGGAACATCATCCCTGTCATTCAGCACGACTGACAGCCTATCCCTAAGCTGTCTGATTGATACGATGCAAAATACCTTAACGAGACCGACAACTGTGCACACCTTGCATTGTAACTTTAGCTGCAAACACTAAAATCCGGACAGATACCAATGTAGGGGATCTATTAGATCTATTGACCAACAAATCTCAAGAGATGTAAACAGTTTTTGCCGTTTGTCTTTTTTTTTAATTTGTCACTAGAGAGGCATTGTGGGTGTGAACATCTGCCCGTTAAGAGGTTTGATAGCAGATTGTATCATTTAACTTTTATTTTTATGCATGTCATTTGTAGTTGACAATATGACTTGTTGATAGTGATCCCATCTGTCAGCAAATCTTACTAACAGATGATTTTGTAACACCTCACATTGTCTATTTATCAGTTAAATTGTAACTTCCACTTTTTCTAGTAATATTAGTTTGTATTTAGAATATTATAATAACAACTTATGCAAAAACCTATACTTAAACTTGCCATTGTGTGCTGCTAATATTGTAGCTCTTATTATAAATAGTTTTAAATGAGGACATTTGCAGGGTCTGCTAAATGAATAAAAATAATGTAATGTAAATGTTGTGAGGGAACCCTATGGGGTTTGGGTTCCCCATAGCGACCCCTAGAGGACGCAGTGTCTCGTTCCCTACTCAGGGAACCATGGTTACATAAGTAACCCGAGACGTTTTTATTCAGGCAAGAAATACTACAGAAATTAAAGTAATCAAATGTAAAATAACACATCCAGTGTTATTTTTTTTTTTACATTTGATTAATTTCTGTAGTCTTCATTGTATAAATTAAATGCAGATTAATGCTTACCATTAAAGTTATAAAACGTATTCAGTCAAGGGCAGAACACTATTTTCTTTGTCTTTTGCTCTTTGATTAACATGACAGACAGCAGCAGGAATATTGGACTGCGGTCCCTTTAAGAGTTTATCCACGGACCCAATATACTCTTACACAACATGCGTTCTCTTTCTCAACTATTTAACGTTCCAAAACTGACTGTGTTAAACTGGATACTCGCCAAGACGGGCATTTTGACATAGTTTTGTATGTATTTGAACGTTTTAGCGCAGTTAGCCACTCATTGAAAGCCACTGTTTGAAACTGAGCGCAGATTATGCGATCCACTAATATAGATCAGTGATGGTGCGTGCGCGTTTTGTATAAGCGTGAAACCTGCTGGAATAACTATAATGAGCAATACAAGCACTTTTTAACTGCAGCGAATGAGAAGTGTGTGTGAGAGAGAAGGGGTCGTCAGAGAGATGAGAGTGAGAATGCGCGGCTGATGTTATTGCCTGTGCCGCTGGTAACAAACCAGATCGGCTCGAAATCGGAAAGAAGTGATACTGACCGACGATCACCGATCCGGGCCGATCATGAGGAAAATTGGCCGATTCCGATTCCTGGCCGATCAATTGGTGCATCTCTAAAAATAATGCTGCTTTAGTTGCTTTGGATAAAGGTGTAACCTATAAAAGTGTAAAGGGAATGAGCAGCAGTGTATTTGCAGATTTACAATGTTATTTTAATTGCATAGTCTAAGTGGACATCCATGACATGCGGAGTCCCACAAGGCTCAATTCTTGCACCGCTCTTGTTTAGCCTGTATATGCTCCCACTACGTCAAATAATGAGAAAGAACCAAATCGCCTATCACAGCTATGCAGATGATACCCAGATTTACCTAGCCTTATCTCCAAATGACTACAGCCCCATTGACTCCCTCTGCCAATGCATTGATGAAATTAACAGTTGGATGTGCGAGAACTTTCTTCAGTTAAACAAGGAAAAAACTGCAGTCATTGCATTTGGAAACAAAGATGAAGTTGGAATTACCATTGTGTATGAAATGTGCTATATAAATAAACTTGCCTTGCCTGCCTTGCATAGGATGAGAAAGATCAAGACAGATAGTTTTAATACGAGTAAAATACTCTCGAAACATTTGCAGCATTACATTTATAGTGCACTGAAGCCAGAGATTTATGCCACTGAGCTTGAAGTACTTAATATGTCCCATCATCACTGTAGTCATAAATAATGGAGGAAAATGCCACGGAAGCTTGTTTGCCATGGTAAATCAGTGACAAGTTCATTGGGTGTCATGGTCGTGTTTGAAAAACTGAGAATAAAGTACGGGGTCTGGCAGTGTATCTTGCAGGAGGAAAAAGATTAATCAGACTGATAAACACAGACTGGAAGTTAACTTCGGGCCAGGTGCGTGCGCCCGATGAAATCTATATAAATCTTGAAGCATCAGAATCGGCATCGGTATCGGTCGATCACCATGACAAGAAATCGGTACTCAGTATCGGCTGCAAAAATCCTGATCGGAGCGTCCCTACTTACTACTATTAGTGCAGCAGGGAGACCGTGCCAAATTAGACAACTTCAAGCTGTTGTGGTCGCGCCGTGGCAGCGCTCATGTCCGTTGTAGACATTACTATCCGTCACAGTGTTGCCAAGTCTGTGGTTTTCCCGTGGAATTGGGCTACTTTATCATTGTTGTTGCGGGTTGATTTTCATGTCCGCGGGTTGAAGCGACCCCAATAACGTGTATTTTAGCCAGGGGACCCTCTCGAAATGAGGTTAGTTTTGGCTAGTTTTGAGTAGCAATTGGGTGGGTTTTTTTGTGAAAGCCTGGCAACCCTTTCCGTCAAGCAGGTAATGTTATTATTGCTAATATAGCGGACTCATCAAAAATACATTGGCATCATGTATTAAAGATAAAATAATCACTTCATCCGATGTTTAAGTGAATAAAATAGCCTTGACAGCCTTACTTACTGGAGTTCCACAACTATTGACTTCTCTCTCACTGGACTTGTGCATGTGTAGCCTAGGTGATGTAAAAGAGGAAAGCAGGCATTTGGACCAAAGCACTGTGAGGCAAGGGAGGGTGAGACTCAAAATGTTTCTAAACTTAAAACGCATTTTTGCCCTGTTTATGTTGTTTTACTATTTACACAATTACTTAAAGTATTAAACATTGTTATTTACACTACACAGTGTGGTTTTTAATCATAATTTTAGGGGGGACAACCCTCAGAAGGGGGGGGGGGGGGGGCCTCTTTCCCCTCTCCCCCCGGGGTTTTCCCCCCTTTCGGCGGGGTAAGTAGGGAGGGTGAGACTCAAAATGTTTCTAAACTTAAAACGCATTTTTGCCCTGTTTATGTTGTTTTACTATTTACACAATTACTTAAAGTATTAAACATTGTTATTTACACTACACAGTGTGGTTTTTAATCATAATTTTAGGGGGGACAACCCGGGGGGGGGGGGGGGGGGGTCCTGTCTCCCCTGTCCCCCCGGGATTTCCGCCTATGCGTGTCGGTAATGTACAAGCAATAAGTGGTAATCATAGGAATTATTTACCAATCATTGTCTTTCAGCAAATCAGGTAGGACAAATGGGCAAAATTCACATCACATAATTAATGTTGTTTAAATTTCTTGAGTGAAGCTAAATGTTTTATAAAGTTATACCAAAAAGAGTGAATATTGTAAAATCTGTCTTCCTGCATTTTCATATATATGACTAGAAAAGCCATATGCAGATGTGTCTGGTTGGTAATTATAGCCAAAGAATATCAACATATTCTTGGATAGTCCACACAAATACAAAAGTGTGACACTTTCAAAGCAAGTTATTTTCAGTTGATGAGACTGTATAAGAAAGAATGTACAAATACACAGACATTTTGTCAAGAGTTGGCAATAGGCACAATAATGTTCATAGATTTCTTTATTATGACCAGTTTTGGCAAGCTCATCTCATTATGAAAGATGGCAACATAATTATATATACAACCCAACTTTAAGTTTAATGCTTAACTCAGATGTCCAAGGTAAGCCTGAATATCCTTTTGTTCAGCAGGCTTTTATTTGCTTTAAAGGGGTTATATGATGCGATTTAAAATTTTTCCTTTCTCTTTGGAGTGTTACAAGCTCTTGGTGCATAAAGAAGATCTGTAAAGTTGCAAAGACTAAAGTCTCAAATCCAAAGAGATATTCTTTATAAAATTTAAGAGTCAGCCATGCCTACCTAAAACGGCTCATTCTAACACGCCCCCACATATCTACGTCACTATGCGGGAAGATTTGCATAACGCCGCCCAAATGTTCATGCAAAGAAAGAAGGCATAATTTTGATTCTCGCTGTAGTATTCTTGTTGCCGCTGCCATGTTGTGAAGGCGCTGTGTGTTTCGTTAGTGAAAGCGAAACTACTTTGTTTGGCTGTCCAAAAATGGACACGACTAGAAATCAGTGGTTAAGTTGTATTTACAACACTGTTCCAGAACACTTCAACCCAAATATTCAGATGTGTGATGCACATTTTGCGGAGGTTGAGGACTGTTTCCTGTGAGAGTAGCCTACAATGCC
>NW_015505891.1:410078-429815 GCF_001515645.1 Sinocyclocheilus grahami | reverse complement strand
GATTCAAACGTGAGTTTTGAGCAGTGTAGAGTAGGGATTGTTGTTTGTCATTTCTTCGATCACAAATGCAGACATGGTTTTATGTTTACGCGGCGCGATGCAACGCAACGCGTAAAAAGACAGTATAAGTCATTATAATCCATAATTATGTCCCCACTGGATGCAACGAATGCCTCGTTTATAATGGGTTTTCATGTTTTTGAATAATCGCTCCGGCCTGATAGGGGCGTAACATTTCCGTCACATGCTTGAGGTATTCGGCCAATCATAACGCACTGGATAGCTGGGCAATCAGAGAACACCTAGCTTTTCAGACCGATGAGCTTTGTAAAAATCGACACGTTTCAGAAAGGCGGGGCATAGAGGAGAAACAATAATGTACAGTATGTGGAAAATAATGTGGTTTTTTAACCTTAAACCGCATAAACATTTTATTACACCAAATACACAAAATAATGTGTATTTCTTTTTAGCAACATCATATGACCCCTTTAAGACTACTTCTTTCACACTAAAAGGCCATGTGTTATTTCGAATTGTTTGAAATGTGGCTTCATTTGTAGGATATCAGACCAAATCAGACAATCTAAGAATTTATCAAAAATATGGTAGAAACATGAGGAGCCGAATTCCACAGAGGCCCAAGACACAGGATGTTCGTAAATCAGATCCTGGCGCCACAAGCCAGTCTGAAGCAAGCCTGAACCAACTAGCAGCTTTGAGCAGCTCACAGCATTTAAACAAAAGAACACTTATTGACAATTCCAAGGAGATTGTCAATTTTGGGGCAAGTAATCAAGATTAAATGGTCAGAGATGCACAGCATGACCAGTACATGTAAACCAGTGACGACCACAAGCTCTGTGGATTGACTTCCCCCACCTCAGAGACAAAGAACAGACTGAGATTCCTTACAGACCTCTTAATCTCTGGTCTTCACAGAAATGTCCACATACATTCCCAGAATGGCACAGAAACTGCCTTTCCATGCACCTAAATGACACTAAAAGGACTTGTGAGCAACTAATCATTTCTATGCATAACTCTATATTATGGATGTAACCCACATTAGACTATCATGTTTAATCATTTATTGTGTATGTCTTTTTAATAACTATTGAATAGCTTAAGGGTTCATATTCATGTTTAGTATGTGTGAGTTTGCAAATTCATGCTTGAAACGTTTCTTCCAATCAATTCTTCGTCAAATGTATCATATTCTTGTCATAGAAATCATGTCCAAAAGTATACTCTGCAAGAGTGTTAAAACTCGGACCATGTGCCTGATGAGATAACATTTTTGATTTATGAATTGGGAGGAGAAATATACAACACCCCAGCAAAGACAGCGTCTAATTGGTCAAAACACCATTTGGGATGTGGCCAAAAGCCCAGTTTAAATACTCAGGACACCATCAAAACCTCTCTTCTTTTCTTTTTTTTTCTCCTCTTGCTTTTTAGTCATGCTTTTTGCGTCTAGCTTTTAGTTTTCGCTTTTAGTCATGTGCTTTTTTTTGCTCTCTTTGAGCTCTCTTTGAGCTCCTCCAAAACCATGAGGAGAAACGCCACCTAGTCTCGTCAAACTTTACTTCTATTTCTTTACTTTAGTTTCTTTTATTTTCCTTTGAGAGTTTCATGTTTCGAGTTAAGTTTTGCCTAACGCCGTGTTTCGAGTCCGACCTCGAGTGCCGTCTAAAACTTCAACTTCAACCACAACACCGCGTCATCAGCCAACGCCCAACCCCTGGCTTCCTAAGACTGAACTTCCAGCCAATCAGCAACCGCGGGAAACCCGCTTTTCTGCAAGGACGACAACAAAGGGAACCCCCGTACAGGCAACGCAACGCAAGTACCTCCAGATTCTAGCTGAACTGGTGCATTTAATATAAATTTTAACCTCATTGAGGAACTCAGTGCGAGGGTTAATTAAGTGATTGATGGTTGTTCAGGTCTCTGCAATTGCACATATTGCTGTAAACTTGGGATTTCACATTTTCATTCTCTTAAACTAATTATTTCCTCACGTTCTCTCTTTCTACAACTTGTGTGAATGCGTGTGTTAGATTAGTATATATGTCTTAGATTTATCCAATAAAGCCTTATTTATATTGAAAAGAGAAGTATCTTGTGTTTTGTGCTTACAAGTTAATGTCTTAAACTGCCGATCTTGTTACTGTGCTAAGAAATAGTGTTTTCACTATACTTTGGATATTAATATCCATTGCAGAATTGATGTCATATGGCTCGTTCAATTAATCGCTGGCCGTCTCAGTGATCAGCCGTAAAACAGTGATTCGGTCCAAATTCCCTTTAAAATCTTAAATCATTCCCTTTGAGCTAAATTGACCTGTTTCCCTTACACATTTAAAGACATGCTTTACTAAGTTTTGTTATTGCACTATTTTGCATTGCATATTGTATATACAGTCTATTATGTTTAGAGAATATCTAATTTGTGTGGGGAGAGTGGTTTTAAACCAATGCGAACCATTCTGAAAAGTTCAAATCTGTTTTGCTGTTGTTTATTAGTGTTTTATCATTTGATTGTCATCATGCTCACATTTTATGCTGTGTAATTACTGTCCAGATATAATTGTTTAAATAAATGTGTTTCTTTCACTGTCACTGCTGCATTTTAGAGTTCAAGGATGGTAGGTGTCAGAAGGTAGCTGAAACTGTGAAAATGACATTTTCACTCCTGGTGCGACTTTTCCTTTTTAGTTCCCAAATATTCCCAAACTAATTACTGGAGAACAGTCTGCAGTGATCCTTCCCTACTATCTGCTGTGACACAGCTGCAGGCTAATCAAGGCTTTTCAAACTAATTATGGGAATTATCTAGAGGAAAATGTGATTAAACTTGCTTCACATCTCCTATCTGCAAATACAAGACAAACAAAGTATGACAGCGTAAGAGCATTTTCCAGGTGGAATGTAAACTTATAGGCGATGGAAACTTTTGACGTCAATCAGGGCTTTCATTAATGAATAAGAGATTTAGGGCCAGATTTGCTAACATATTTTGGCATTAAAAAACTATGGTCAGGATTTAAAGACATGCAATGAAGAATTAGCTATGAAAATATGCATTTGTATGAGTTTCCCTTTTATACCTTTTTTGTGAACAACAAGACCAGACACTGAGGAAGGGATGTGATGGAAGATTTATTCCAGGCTTGATTGGTGTTGGCAGATGGAGTGCATCAGTATTCGGGTGATTGTGAACGAGTGGGAGGACCTAAAGGATCTGGCGTTGCTGTTGACTCTGTGACAGTAGCCCCTTATCCACAGCAGTGTTGGGCAAGTTACTCTGAAAATGTAATCAAATGACTGATTACTCCTTTTAAAAGTAATCACGTTACTGTTCTGATTACTTTATTTCAAAAGTAATTAGTAATTAGTTACATTACTAGTTACGTTACTTTTTTCTCCATGAAATTTATGAAATCCCAGCATACACACTCCTGATAAATATTTGTTATTAAAGCATCAACATCCACAGAACACAGTTATTTTTAAATAAAGCAAGTGGCTGCCGCGTGTATGGTTTGGCATGGCAGAATGCCAGCAAAGAGCGCTGCATTTATAATCTCTAAAATACATCTCAGTTTATCGCAATCTCACAAATCTCTGTTATAACACAATAAATATATGCATAATGAATCTTTCATAATGTCTACAATTTGTGTGTTATAATGAGTGAATTCGTGAGCATGCAAATTTCAGCACTGCATTGCTCAACGCTGCAAACATATGTTATAGCCTAAATAGAAATTCTGCATACGCTCGCACGTGTTAATCGTTTATATTTTATATTAGTTCATGTTGCTTTTGTGCAATAGATGAATAACAATTTATTTGTTTTAGATATTTTATGTTCTATTTTGGGGGAGTCCCGTGAATCATTTTATTCTCCCACATCCCGCACACACACTAATGTCTACCCGCCCGCACCCGCACTCGCACATCTTCTCCCGTGCTGCTGTTGCGTCGGGTCTCGAGGGAGCAGGTCTCTAATCCACTGGCACTTGACTCAACAGTGCGTGTGCTACATCCTTTTTACAATCCCTAGATTATAAAACACTGCATTCTGTCAGCAATGTAACGCGGCAGTAACGTATAGAAACCTCGGCTTGTAACTATACACTAATTACTATTTTGAAAATTATAACACATTAAATTACTCCGTTACTAAAAAAGTTATCAAATTACAGTAACGCGTTACTAAATAATGCGTTACTGCCCAACATTGGTCCACGGGCAGCTCCAGAAGCCCGCAAGACGCCGTGCCAAGGACTACCATGGCCCCTGGGTGCTGGCCGATCAGGATGATGAGTGTGGAACTCTGTCAATAACTCAGGATCAAGGATGTCATCACGTGCTACCCATGATCTCTCCTTGGGGTTGAATCCCTCCCAGCTATTGGAGTTGGAAGGAGGGAGGTCGGTAACGTAGTCTGCTCCGAGGTGGGACCAGGGTCGATGAGGAATGGGTAATATAACCAGTTTACCTTGAGGCAGGTGATGGGGGTTTCGGAGATGGCACAGACTGAGCAGCTCTCAATTAATTGGGAGACTTCTCAGGTCATATTGGGCCACCAGTACCGTTTTGGAGAGCAGCCAGGGTTTGCTGGCTGCCTAGAGCCTGGAGATGAGTGTACTGAGTCCAGAAGTGTCAGTTGAAGGGATGATGGAACATAAACCTTCCCTTCGGGATTTCCCAGCTGAGCAAGCTCAGAGCGTGTGGCTTATGTGATCTGGTCATCCATGAACCACTGAATGTTACTTAATGGCTGGAGGGAGTATGAGTTCTGGAGGTGTGTTGTTCTCCTCGGTGTGATGGATGCGGGAGAGTCCGTCAGCCTTTTGGTTCTTTGATCCAGGTTGGTAAGAGACGGTGAAGTTTCTTACCGGGTAAAGAAAAGTGCCCAGCAGGCCTGTCGAGGGTTGAGTCTTTTAGCATCTCAAAGATATTCCAGATTACGATGATCGGTGATGACTTCAAACAGGTGGTTAGTGCCCTCCAACCAGTGTCGCCACTTCTGCTCCGCCAGGGATAACTTCTTACAGTAGAAGGCACATGGATGGAGTGTATGAGGCTCTCCATGACGTTGTGACAATACCACTCCTACCCCTACTGTTGAAGCATCCACTTCGATGATGAAAGGGAGTTTTGGATCTGGATGAACTAGGGTAGGAGCGGTTCAAAAGGCATTCTTGAGTTCTGGAAGGCATTGATGGCATCAGGAGTCCAGGACAGAGACTTGGGCTTATTCTTATTCTCATTCTTTAGCAGTAAGGGGAGAGGTGCACAGATCTCACTCAAGTCGGCGATGAAACGGTGGTAGAAATTGGCAAAGCCCAGGAATCTGCTTCTTGTGGTGGTGATGTTTGGCCAGGTTCCGGGAGTAGATGAGGATATCGTCAATGTATACAATGATGAACCGATGGAGGAACTCCTGGAACACCTCATTCATTAATCCTTGGAAGACAGAGGGTGAGTTGGAGAGGCCATACAGCATCACCTGGTATTCATAGTGGCCTGATGGTGTTATGAAGGCAGTCTTCCATTCATCATTCAACACCCTTGCAGATTCGAATGAGGTTGTAAGCGCTACACAGGTCCAGTTTGGAGAAGATGCGAGCCCCACAAAGCTGTTCCAGCTGTTTCAGTATACAGTAATCGATACATTGCCTCAAGCCTCCATACTTCTTGCTGACAAAAAAGAAGCTGGATGCTGCTGGTGAAGTAGAAGGGCATATGAATTCCTACATGAGAGCCTCCTCGATGTACTCCTCCATGGCCTTCTGTTCCGGGATGGACAGTGGGTATACTGTGGATACCAGGATGGTAGCGTGGCCCCAGGCAGCAGGTCAATTGCGCAGTCCCATGGCCGATGAGGTGGTAATTCCATTGCTGCCTGCTTGCTGAAGACATCCTGGAATGTCCTGTAGTCAGGTGGAATCTCAGGAGTCTCAGAGGTTTCTGGACTCTCCACAGCCGTGGAAAAGATGGTCTCTTAACTATTCATGGATGAGGATGGAGCTGTAGATAATTTCTGAACAGGAGACCTGCAGTTTTGGAGATAATCATCACTCCATTGGAGCATCTCACCAGTGTCCCTCTTGAATTGAGGGGAATGTTGAGTCAGCCGAGGGCGTCCCAGGATGATATCGGCAGGATGATAACAGTCCAGCACCAGAAAGGAGATGGATTCCCGATGCAGACAGCCCACGCGGAGTGTGATGGTAGGATCTTGCCTCTGCCCAGCGGTTTTCCCAGGATAGTGTGAATTTTGAGTGGTTGAGAGCAGGTTTTCCTCTTGAGGTTTAATTGTTGTAAATAATTCAGTGAGATGAAGTTCCCGGAGGATCCCAAGTCAAGGAGGGCTTGCACTGAAACAGATTGGTGAGCAGAGGTTACCCATATGGTAGTGCATGATAATGGTGCAATCATAGGTTGCAATTGTAGGGTACTCACCGCTGGGCATGGTGGATGAACTGGGCAGACTGACCTCAGATGTCCTGCTGCTCTGCAGTATAAGCACAATCTATTAATAATTCTCTGTTGACGCTCCGCATGGTTGAGATGGTATGAATCAATCTGCATTGGTTCTGGTGATGGAGGTGAGGTGGGCAGAGGAGATGCAGCAGTGACTTCCAAATTGCAAGCGGTTAAGCCTGTGTGATACTTTCCGCGTCCGCTAGTCCGCTAGGGTTCGCTATGGTATGCGTGACGTAAAAATCGTCATCGGAGTGTGTGCGCGGAGGCTCTGCGCTGACATCCGCGTGCCTCCCATTTTTTGTGACAATAGGCTACTGCGCATGCGCAGGCTGTGTGAAGAAGCCTGTTGCTACT
Source organism: Sinocyclocheilus grahami (assembly GCF_001515645.1). Lineage (NCBI taxonomy): Eukaryota > Metazoa > Chordata > Actinopteri > Cypriniformes > Cyprinidae > Sinocyclocheilus > Sinocyclocheilus grahami. The sequence goes on along the minus strand of NW_015505891.1, from coordinate 422,957 downwards.
CGAACCTGTACAATCCGTCGATAAAACAATATAAAGACAGCCAGATGTGCAATAACTCTGGGCAATTATTTGTTCACATGTTTGTTTATTGTACAAGCCGATCTACTACGCATGTATGGAACACGTATGCTTTCGGAAGTATAAACACAAGTAGTCCATGTACGCGTCCGGATTGCTCATGCGGAAGTATAACACAGGCTTAATGCTTTCGGTAGTATAAATACAAGTAGTCCGCGTCCGTGCTGTCCGTGTACGCGTCCGGATTGCTCATGCGGAAGTATAACACAGGCTTAATGCTTTCGGTAGTATAAATACAAGTAGTCCGCGTCCGTGCTGTCCGTGTACGCGTCCGGATTGCTCATGCAGAAAATATAACACAGGCTTTAGGCGTTGAGAGATGTGTATCGCTCTCTGAATGAAGTTCTCTAGCCTCACAACATCATCATAAATAGCCATTTAACAGAGTTTGTTAAATTAGGCTTCTGAGGAGGAGAAAGCGATGATCACAGGTCTGGACATACTTGGAGAGTTTTTAGAGCATAGACTTAGCTGAATAATCACACTGGTGTCTTTGCAGGTGGAGATGGACACGGACAGCTGAGCAGACGACTGAAGATGAACAGGTAAGTAGATCAGGTAAGGAGCCAGGGAGGTTGATGCAAGCATGTGAACAACAAGACAAAGACACTGAGGAAGGGTTGTGATGGTGGCTTTATACTGGGCTTGATTGGTGTTGACAGGTGGAATGCATCAGTATTCGGGTGATTGTGAATGAGTAGGAGGAGCTGAAGGATCTGGCGTTGCTGTTGACTTCGTGACAGTGTGTATATTGCAGACTGAATAATAAAAATGTATATAAAATTAAATGAATCTCAATCAGTCTTTCATCTTTTTAAAAAAATAGAATGTAAAATTAATTCCAAATGTATAATTTAAAATATGGATATGCACAGTATGGTGCTACATAATAAATGTAAATTAGTTTCTAAGCGCATTACACAGGAATAAATATGTCACTGATTAAATGAGTGATTTTTAAGGTCATATCCAGAAGGCATATTTTTCATGGAACAAGATTAACTTATAATGAGTACCGTAGGCAAGCAAATGAAAGAAAATCCTATTGAATGCCTTGACTAACACAAGGTGTGAAGAGGATGAATGCGTGCCTCTGTGTATCTCAATATCTAACCAAAAACACATCTAGGGACCACAAAAACGTGTAGTACTATTAGTTTTGTTGGGCTTGATTTTGGTTGATGAATCACTGCTTTCTAAGTGAGATTGAGTGCAGGGATGAAAATTTAATGAATTTGTGCTTAATGATTAAAGCGTCACATTTTATTAGCGCTGACTTATTAAAATACTTAACATTTTGCGGTATGTTTATATCTGCATCACTTGGCACCTTTAAAGTTGATTCAGGGCAAATTATCCAGAAGTTGTTTTTTTTCATAACTGGCAAGCTCAATTGTTGAATTGTTCAAATTATTATTATTATATATATATTTTTTTTTACATATATTGAGAACATCCAAGCTAATTTTCAAAACATAGCTTATTAAGAAATTAACTAGGGATGCACCGATACCACTTTTTCCAGTACTCGCCCGATACCGATACTTTTATTTTTGGTACTTGCCAACACCGAGTACCGATACCAATATTTTATTGCATTTGTACATTTTTTAAATATTGGGTACAGAAACCAAAAGAGTATGTATAATGTTAGTTGGTTGACTTTTTATTCAGACACCTTCAACATTTCTTACATTATCACAGTTTATTTGCTATAGTTTAGAAAATGGTAATAAAATATAACTAGAGCTCAAGAATTAAACTGAGTCAGAACAAATTCAGCTTGATAATATTAGATAACTTTGATAGAAAGGTATGTAGCCTAATGAATTACAATCAACCAAAAATTAGACAGCTGTGTTAGTATGACAGTATTTACACAACGAGCAATACTTAGTTGGGCAACCCTTAGCCTTAATAACAGCTTGTAGTCTCCTGGGCATGCTGTCACCCAGCTTCATGCAAACCTGAACTTCAATTTTTTCCCCCAGACTCTGTCTGAATAATTTTTGGTCCCAAATTTGTATCAGTTTTACTGGTAGTCCACTGTATGAAGAAATTTTGGGTATAATTTGTCACAGTTTACTTTATTTTGCTATCCTCACTTACATAAATTAATTATAGTGTCCTGCACCCACTAGTAAAAAAATATAAAAAATGATATCTGGTCTCTGATTAATTTTTGGTTTGACTTATATCCTTTGGTTATTTTCACACTTAATTATGCCCATTCAAATGTATTTTCCAAATTTTTGTTACTTTCACTGTTCATTTTTTTTTGCTCTGTGGTACATCATCTTTAATTTAATAGCATTAGAGCTGCTCCATTGTAGCGGCTTAGTACTGTAATCACGTGCTTTGCTGTAATAATGCAGAGAACCACTCGTTAACTGTGATATTTTCAGAAATAGAAGTCGTGTTTTTTCATCTGAAACGTGCTGCGATTTATTTTCCAAAGCCACTCATATAATGCAGGAACACTCAAGCAAGCAAAACACGCGCAATGCGTTCACATATTTGTACTGATGCAGAATAGTACAGCCTAGCGCATTTCACACAGGCTGCTAGATTCACTTTCACCAGAAAGTCGTGTATGCCTAAGGTTAAAAATAAATTATGTTTATAGTCAATGCCCATATAAATGGTCTTATTTTTATGATTTAGTTTTAATCCAAATGATGCGTGTGCTAAGTGAGTGAACATCAAAGATCACACAACAGAATTGCGCGCATGCTCTCTCTCTCTCTCTCTCTCTCCCTCCCTCCCTACCTTTAAGTAACTTGTGCATTGTTTTACTTACTTGTTTTTGACGTATCCGACCGAACTACAAACTTTCCAGGGATGTCTGTGAGAAAGGTATATTTACTCGACAAGCTCGCGCATCAGCGCCGTCGCGCGCTCAATCCACTCGGCGTGCTTTGCTTATCAGCTCGCGTACATCAGCTATACAGTCAGTACTGAATGTTTAACATTATATTCATTGCATACATATACGTCGTAGACATCCTTAATCTCGAATAACTCCATTATGCTGTCTGTTGTTCAGTTGTCGGTGTTTCATTGTCTGAATATGGCACTTAACACATGCTGTGTGGTATCGGCGTTTGGTATCGGGGCATTTTAACGAGTACGAGTACGAGTACAGGAGCTCAGTATCGGGCCCGATACCGATACCAGTATCAGTATCGGTGCATCCCTAAAATTAACATATCAATTGAATTAGAAATATTAATTAAATGGCTTAGTACCTTATTCAATAATGTTTGATTTCCACTGTGACCAGTCCTCAGATCACACAAGCCTTCCTTTTGGACCAATCGATCTTTCTTCACCCCTCCCTGTTTTCTCCATTATTAGCATCCGAATTGCACTACAAATCTCTGAACAGGGAGCAATGAATTAAGTGCTCATTTGGAATAATCTAATGTGCTGACTAGCCAGCTAAACTCATCACTTGCCAAGCGCAGTTTTTCAATGGATCAGGAAGTCTCTGACTCTGGCCAAGAGGAGAGGAGGGCAGAATACTTTATTACTCCATTATATGAGAAGCTATGCAAAAACAAAGGCTTTACATAATTCTTTTACAGAATACTAAATAGTATTACTACCAAATGGCACCATCTCTGTATTACCTTACCCTAGTGTATATTGTGTTATGTGCATGGATTCAGATCTTGTGTCTTTCTGTTAGTAAACATACATTCTGTTAATAGCTGCATAGCCATAAACCGCCGTATAAGATATTTCCACTTTTATCAGAAACTAAAATTTAACTGAAACTTTAAAATTAAAAATGAAAGCGCAACTGACTTTTGAAGGCTCAGAATATAGTTCATGAGTCATATGGGCAATTTTATTATTCAGACTTTTTCAGATCTTGGCAGCTGTGGCTACTATGGAAAATAATCTCTTAATCCTCAGACATCATCGAGATTTGCATGCAATAAGGACAGGGCTGTTTCTAGGCATAGGCGAGCTAGGCGGTCGCCTAGGGCGCCACCAGCTGAGGGGGCGCCAATGAGCGCACGTACTGGCACTTTTAGCAGTGTTGTGATAAAGAGTGGCACGGTCACCCTGATATATGACTGCCCCCACTGGATCCCCCAACATTATTGGGCTAGAGTACTGTCAATCTGACAATGCCTGCACGCCACTGGATCAGAGTGCTGTCAATTGCTGCCTGATTGTTGCATGCAAAGTTTGCATTTGGAGCGCTCAACAACGCCGTTAGATCAGTGGGCTCTGTTCAAAGATCCAATTTAAAATATTGGTACAGTAAATAAAGTGCACAAAATCAGTATTTTGTTTAGGCAGTATTTGTGCCACTTTTGTGGCACATTTGTCCAAATATTTGTGACAGATTTGTCCAAAAGGTGTGCATTTTTTGCACCAATGCATTGTTAAAGGATCAGCATGTCATGTAATATATATATATATATATATATATATATATATATATATATATATATATATATATATATATGTATAATTTGGGGGGGGGGAATAGGGATTTCGCCTAGGGAAACATCACTCCGAGGCGAGCATATATCAAATATCGAGGTTATTGGCGAGAAAATATCTTGCCATCCCAACTATTCGCCCCGTATCCTGATGATGCAATGCTGCTGACAGATTTAACCAGTGACTCAGCTGACACTGTCGATCCAGCGAAATCTCTGGCATCTCCACTACTGTGCACCCCAGCTAAAAGCCCAGCGCCAAAAAGAGGAAAGTCTAATGTTACATCTCCTGATTGTGACATCAACAAGGTTATGGCTGCCATTCAGTCTCTTTCCGCAAAATGTGAAATAATTTTTGAAAAGGTTACATCTCTGGAGACAACGGTGAGAAACACTGATCAGGCCATTGCCTTTCTGAATGAATCAGTGGAAAAACTACTTAAAGATACCACCAACCATAGCAACTTGAGAGAAGAAAACAAACAACTCAAACTTCAGCTGCTGGAGGCGAATAGCTATCGACGAAGATGGGGCCTGAGACTGCAAAGGATGAAGGAGGAAGATCAACAAGAAAACACTCGGGATCTGGTGATCAAAGTTCTTGGCAAGATCTCCCCCAAAATTGCTGAGAAATTACCGGAGGTGGTGGATTCGGTGCACAGAATTGGAAAGAGGAAGGACAGTAACTCAGCAAGAGGCATAATCATTCAATTCAGCATGCGTCACTTTCGTGATATTTTATGGAGGGATACAAGAGGTTCGAAATTCCTGGAGGAAGCCCATCTCCGTTTAAAAGAAGACCTGTCAGCTGACGAAAGAGTGGCGCGGGCCAAGGCCTGGCCTTTGCTCAAGAAAGCCAGAGAACAAGGCAAGAGAGCATCATTCGTTGGTGCCTTTGCTTATATCGAAGGTAAAAAAGTTAATATTGATGTTTAGTAAACACTGAGTGAAAAAGGACACACACAGACATTTTATGTCTGATGCTTTCTTTGGACCATTCATTGTCCTTAACAACTTTACAATGCGGACTTATAATTAGGGATGCACCGATACCGGGCCGATACTGAGCTCCTGAACTCGTACTTGTACTCGTTAAAATGCCCCGATACCAAAAGCCGATACCACACAGCATGTGATAAGTGCCATATTCAAACAAAGAAACGCTGACAACAGACCAAAAGACAGCAGAATGGAGTTATTAGAGATTAAGGATGTCTAAGAAGTATATGTATGCAACGAATATAATGTTAAATATTCAGTATTGACTGTATAGCTGATGTGCACAAGCTGATAAGCAAAGCACGCTGAGTGGATTGAGCGCGCGGCGGCGCGGATGCACGAGCTTGTCGAATGAATATACCTTTCTCACAGACATCACTGGAAAGCTTGTAGTTCGGTCGGATACGTCAAATAGAAGTAAGTAAAACAATGCACAAGTTACTTAACGGTAGGGAGAGAGAGAAAGAGAGAGAGAGAGAGAGAGAGAGCGCGCGCGCACTTATGTTGTGTGATCTTTGATGTTCACTCACTTAGCACACGCATCATTTGGATTAAAACTAAATCGTAAAAATAAGACCATTTATATGGGCATTAACTATAAACATAATTTATTTTTAACCTTAGGCATGCACGACTTTCTGGCGAAAGTGAATCTAGCAGCCAGTGTCAAATGCGCTAGGCTGTACTGTACTTGTCCCTCTCATTCTGCACCAGTACAAATACGTGCACGCGTTGCGCGTGTTTTGCTTGCTTGAGTGTTCCTGCATTATATGAGTGGCTTTGTAATACAAATCACAGCATGTTTCAGATGAAAAAACGTGACTTCTATTTCTGAAAATATCACAGTTAGGAGATGTATAGCGAGTGGTTCCCTGCATTATTACGGCAAAGCGCGTGATTACAGTACTAAGCAGCAGTGGAGCAGCTCCAATGCTATTAAATTAAAGATGATGTACCACAGAGAAAAAAAATGAACAGTGAAAGTAACAAAAACTTGTAAAATAAATTTTAATGGGCATAATTAAGTGTGAAAATAACCAAAGGATATAAGTCAAACCAAAAATTATTCAGAGACCAGAAATAATTTTTTAATATTTTTTTTACTAGTGGGTGCAGGACACTATAGTTCATTTATGTAAATGAGGATAGCAAAATAAAGTAAACTGTGACAAATTATACCCAAAATTTCTTCATACAGTGGACTACCAGTAAAACTGATACAAATTTGGGACCAAAAATTATTCAGACAGAGTCTGAGGGAAAAAATTGAAGTTCAGGTTTGCATGAAGCTGGGTGACAGCATGCCCAGGAGACTACAGGCTAAGGCTAAGGGTTGCCCAACTAAGTATTGATAGTTGTATAAATACTGTCATACTAACAGCTGTCTAATTTTTGGTTGATTGTAATCCATTACATACCTTTCTATCAAAGTTATCAAACGTTATCAAGCTGAATTTGTTCTGACTCAGTTTAACTCTGAGTTCTTGTTATATTTTATTACCATTTTCTATACTATAGCAAATAAACTGTGATAATGTGAGTAATGTTGAAGGTGTGTGAATAAATTTAGGTTTGATTGTGTCTATTTGATAAATTAAGTTAACCAACTAACATTATACATACTATTTTGGTTTCTGTACCCAATATTTAAAAAGTTTACAAATGCAATAAATATATTGGTATCGGTACTCGGTATTGGCAAGTACCAAAAATAAAAGTATCGGTATCGGGCAAGTACTGGAAAAAGTGGTATCGGTGCATCCCTACTTATAATATTTGTTGACATCTTGTTGCATGTGTAAGATCCCGATGGGTCTATCTGTTTTCATTGTAACGAGTAGCTTAGTCTAATTTAGGAGGTCTTGTTCGTTGTTCTATCGTTTATCAGGTTTTGTTTTCTTCTTTCTTGGATGACGGTCTTTAATTTTGGAAAATCAGATTCTATCTCTCTTAATGTCAGAGGTTTAAAGGATTTGGATAAAAGGAAGGCACTTTTTCTTTTCATTAAACACAGGGATGCTGAAATTATTTTATTCCAAGAAACACATTCTTGTGATAATGACAAAGTTTTTGAAATCGCAGTGGGGAGATTCTGCATATTTTTGTCATGGAACAAACCATTCTGCAGGGGTCGCTGTTTTCTTGAATAAATTGAAGGGACATGTAGTGGAAACTATGTATTCTGATGAAGGGAGGTGGATTATAATAATTTTAAACATAGACAATACAAAACTTATAACTTGCAATGTTTATGGACATAGTAACAACATACTTTAAATGTATGTATGTTAGATAGATGAAATAGATGATCGCTATTTAGATTTAGCTAAGGGCGCATTTATATGATCTAGGGCTAAATGGTTGGAAATGGGAGAGAAAAATACCAGTTACTTTTTTGCTCTGGAAAAGAGAAATATAAAAAGAAATTGTCTAGCAGCGTTAAAAATTGATAATAACATAAACAAAACCCCCTGTCAAATTAATAAATATGTATACTCTTTTTTTAACAAATTATATTGCTCAAATTATAATGAAAATTATGCAAGATCCTCTCTACAAAAAATCCATCCTTTCACTCCAGTAATTTCAAGTGAGTTTAAAGTGGTTTGTGAAAATAACCTTTCTTTAGACGAACTTACCAAAGCTGTGCAATCTATGAAGAAGGGTAAATCCCCGGGCAGAGATGGCATAACTATTGAGTTTTATGCATACTTTTGGGAATCTATTAAAAGACCATTGCTTAGAATGTACAATGAATGTATTATTAATGAGGAATTATGTACCTCTATGAAACCTTATTACTTTGATACCAAAACCAGGCAAAGACCTTCTCTCACTTGATAACTGGAGGCCACTAAATTACTAAATGTACTAAATTTAGATTATAAAATTCTATTATTATTTCTTGCAAAAAGATTAAAAACAGGCTTATCTGATATAATTAATGAAACTCAAACTGGTTTTATGCCTAAACGACATATAAGTTGTAATATCAGGCTAATTTTGGATCTCATAGATTATGCTAGTTATCTTAACTCTGATCCATTCATTCTGTTTCTAGATTTTTACAAAGCGTTCGATACCATTGAACATAAATTTATATTTTCTACTCTAGAGTTGTTTGGTTTTGGAGAGAAATGTATAAAAATGGTTAAAATGATATATAATGATATTTATAGTTCAGTTCTCTTACAATTTGATACTTTTAATACATTTCCTATCAACAGGGGTGTTAGGCAAGGTTGTGGAATCTCCCCCTTTCTGTTCTTATTAGTTGTGGAATTACTCTCTTTAAATATTCAAAATAATCCTGATATCAAGGGGTTGACCATTTTTGATCGTATGATTAGAATTTCACAATTTGCAGACGAAATAACTCTGTTCTTAGAAAATACAAATCAGGTTGCAAAAGTACTTGAAATCGTTAACTCCTTTTCGGAGGCTTCTGGTTTAAAATTAAATATTCCTAAATGTGAATTTTTTTGTTTATTTGATAACCTTGAAACCTCTGTGAATAATATATCTATTAAAGATAATGTGAAATATCTCGGCATCCATATTTCCAAGAAAATCTCTCTTAGGCAAGAAATGAATTTTACTCCTAAAATTAAAAAAGCAAAACTAATATTTAACAATTGGCTTCAAAGAGATCTATCCTTTCTTGGTAGAGTTCTTTTAATAAAAGCAGAAGCTCTGTCTCATTTTATATACCCATCTTTTTCATTATTTGTTCATGACAATACATGTAAACAAATTAATAGTTTATTGTTTAACTTTTTTTGGAAAAACAAACATCATCATTTGAAGAAACAAGTTCTTTGTGGTAAGAAAGCTGATGGAGGTTTTGACATGCTTGATTTTTTTTTACATTAATTATACTTTCAAAGTAAATTGGCTTAAGAATTGTATCAATTCACCAGATTCTTTTTGGTACTTTATCCCATACAATATCTATAAAAACGTGGGAGGTCTTACATTTTTGTTAACTTGTAACTTTTCCCCTTCTAAACTCCCCATTAAACTTTCTAAATTCCATGAACAGGCACTTTTGGCATGGAAACTTTGTTTTGTTCACAATTTCTCCCCGCATAAAGTGAAGCTATGGAACAATGAAAGTATTTTAGTAAAGAACAAGTCGATTTTTCTTAAGAATTGGCATGAAAAAGGTATTAATTATCTTTGTGATATACTAGATCCTCAAGGGAATGTTTACTCTTATTGTGATTTCATGTTTAAATACAATTTCGCTGTGGTTCATAAGGAATTTCTTACAATTGTTAAAGCTATCCCTAATGGTCTTGTTCACTTAATGAAATGTCATCTATAATTTGAAGAGATTGTAAAAAGGGAACCAAATTTTTTCGTTGATGACAAGTGCATTTATGACCCAAAATTTAATAATACAATTATAGGAAATGTGTTTCAGTCAAGGAAAATAATAACTCAGAAGGATTTTTTTTAATAGATTAGATTAATTGGAAAAAAGCATCACTCTTACCTTATAAATTCTGTCCCCAACAAAGTAAAATAATTACATTTAAAGATTTTGCATAATATATACCTCACTAATGAGATTACATCCAAATGTGGTAATCCTCGTCTGAATTGTAATTTCTGTAATGTCAGCATTGAGTCTATTGATCATCTTTTTTTCAAATGCCCCCTTGTTAAGGAATTTTGGTCTGACGTCTCAATTATTTTCTTCAAAATCTAATGTAGACATTGATGTTACTATGTGTGATCTATTTAGTTATTTTTCTCATTGTAAACATAACATAGAATATATAGGAAATGTATTTATTTTATTGGGAAAATATTATATTCATAAATGTAAATTTTCTTCAACATCTCCAAAATTACATAATTTTCTTTGTGACTTTAACTACTTAATTATAACACTAAAAAATATTAATACCAAAAAAGTGTCAAATTTGTGAAACTGTATAATGATCTGCTGAATGGTATATAATTCTTGATTTACTACCTCTGCATTTTTTGTTCCCTTTCATGGGAGCTTCGAACTGCGTCCTCTAGGGGTCGCTATGGGGAACGCCTCGTCGTGACCCATGTCTGAAGCATACATTGAAAAAACACCAACTCGTTGGCCGGCGAGCTACACATCATTCTCTTCTTCATCTTCATTGATTGTTTTGTTTGAAGCGTGCATTTCTGTGGTAAGAACGATCTCTATCTATCTCATTATGGCGAGCACTAGCAAAGCATTTAAGGATGTGTGGATCCGTGTTGATGTTGTTTAACATCTGATGACACACACGATCTATGTGTTGTTTATTTGGACAAAGAGCACACACGCGATGTCTCCGAGGGGCTAATCGGCGTGCACTGCGAGCATTTTTTCCAAGGAAAAAAGCTCCGCTCTCGTTTGTCTCTCTTTTTGAGGAAAGAGGGGCAGCCATCTGCTTCCTGCGATTCAGGACCCGCCGCTGCTGAGGCACGGAAGGGAATGAGCTTGTGAGGATCGCAGGTGGATCTGGCCGATGAGTTTGAAGGGGGGTTTCCCTTTCATGATCGTCGGCTGTGCACGAGAGTGAGCCGCTGGAGGATGATGTTATTTCATTAACATTGTCTGATTCAGGGGCCATTGCTCTGCTGGGATCAGCCCAAATTTGGAAATTATGGATCGCGGGTGAAGAAAGTGACGTCGCGAAATATCTTGATGAACGTTATTTTTCTGGCCATAAACCCTCCAGCTCAGGTGAGCCTTCCTTTCTTCCTGTTTTCCCAAATAAACATTGAGAAGGAATGGAAGAGGCCGTTTTTTCTTCACGCATCCATCGATTCCAGCATACAAGTTATGCCAACATCGAGGCGATGCGCAAAAGCGGTTATGAGAAGATGCCCCTATAGAGAGACGCTGACCAGCTATCTCTCTATGGGTGAGACGTCCTCTAAGACTCCCCTCCTTGACATCTCGCTCGGATGCCAGGGCATACGCAGCAGCAGCTGGTTGGGCTGTCGCTTCATTGCACACGATGGTGCTGCTTCAAGCATATCAGGCTGACCAGCTGAAAGACCGGGATAGAAGTCCAGGTCTAAGCCCGAACAACCCAGGGGTCCTAGCCAGTCTCAGTTTTGAGGATCAGAGACTGGCTCAGAAGGCTAGTGTCACGGCTCGCGCTCCTCCCCCGCCCGCAGGTAGGGGAAGGACGTATCGCGGGTCAAAGGAAGGTGAGTAAAAGACCTAAGCGATGTGATCCAGACAGGGCGTCAGTGCTTTTGTCCGGATCAGAGTGATACCTCAGTATCTACTCATTTCCTTCGGGGGTCTTACATCTGCCCTTATCTTCACCTTCCTAATTCCCCTGTAACAACCATCTCTCCACCTGACTGAGGTTAGGTGGGAAATTTCCTGCATTATAGTCTCCTATACTGGACCTATTAGGTTTGGTTGGTTCTAAGGCTTCATAGGGACCATCTTACTGATGGTCCGGTCTAGAGGCTTCTTTGGACAGAGCTCCGACGCGGGAACCATGGTGGGTGAGTACAATCCATGTCTAATATATGTACAGTATATATGAATACATATGTGTATCTAATGAGACTGGTGGTTGTCTGTAAAAATAACCCTTCTGCTGGTTTTCTTTGCAGTGTTTCCCGGGACCTGTGTGTGTCTGTTCCTTTTCTAGGGTAGGTCCTCGATGAGCACCCCCTCTGCTGGGTTCAGAAACCGGATGCTCGACTTGCAGTGCTTATTTCACTCGTCGTTATATGTCCAGACGGTAAGTAAAGCGGGTTTTCGGCTTCATACTTCCTGGATCATGCAGCCATAACACAGGCTTCTGCGGGAGCCTTCGTGCTCATCAGGCCCCCGGTGCATCACTGCAAAAGTTTCCCCGATCACCAGGATATCCCCTCTTGCTGAGGCATCAAGCGGGAGGCATAGGTGGCATTACGAGAACCTTCCTGTGTAAATGCTGTCTCGAGCAGTACTCCCCTCTTCTTTGAGGGTTGTATTTGAGCTGGCCTCTCCCGTTTGGCCCAGTACTTCTGGGTATCTGTAACAGATGCTTGGAAAACTCTAAATAAGTGCAGCACGTTAAGCTTTGTGCACTTTTCTCAAATCCACATAAGTGGTAAATGTGCACGTTATGCTTTGCGCACTCTCTAAAATCCACATAAGTGGTAAGTGTGCACGTTATGTTTTGCCCACTTTTCTAAAATCCTATATGATAAGGGTTATGTGTTATTGACCTTGTTCCCTTTTTCTGAGTTGGTTAGACCCCGGTTCCTTGGGCTCCACTCAACTAGTGTGTCTCTGTCGACACACTCTGGAAGCATCGCTCCCCTCACCAGTGAGGGTTATTGTGAGTATGGTGCTTTC
>NW_015505891.1:407393-409222 GCF_001515645.1 Sinocyclocheilus grahami | reverse complement strand
GAACCAGCAGCATCAGGTGGATTAGGCCCTTCCTCTGCCTCCCTGATGCACTGAGTGTTTGGCTAGCTTGCATTATGCTTACCCTTCTGATTTTACAATCATGCTGCAGGTCGAGCCCCCTCTCGGGAGAGCTGGGTTTGTGCTCCCTCAGCCTAGGTAAACTACTGCTAGCCGTTCCAGCATTGGAACATGCTGTAGGTCGAGCCCCCTTCTCAGATTGAGAACTAGGTGTGTTGTTCCTACGGCTAAGTAAATTATTGCTAGCTTTTCCAGCTTTGGAATATGCTGCAGGTCGAGCACCCTTCTCGGATTGAGAACTGGATGTGTTGCTCCCTCAGCTGAATAACTGCTAGCTGTTCCACCATTGGAACATGCTGTAGGTTGAGCTCCCTCTCGTTTGAGAGCTGGATGTTTGCTCTCCAGGCGTCTATTCATAATATAGTCGCACCGGTAGTGACGTCATGGCTGTCGCCGGCCAACGAGTTGGTGTTTTTTCAATATATGCTTCAGACACGGGTCACGACGAGGCGTTCCCCATAGCGACCCCTAGAGGACGCAGTGTCTCGTTCCCTACTCAGGGAACCATGGTTACATAAGTAACCTGAGACGTTTTATCTATGTATTCTTGTTTATTTTTTATTATTATTTTTTTCTCTCTCTTCTTTGTATTCCTATGTAATTTCTGTATTCATAATGTCATCCAATGTTACATTAATTGTTGAATGTTAAGTGTTTATACTTGCAATAAAAAAAAAAATTTTAAAAAAAATCTTGAAAATCTTAATGACTGTTTGAAGGACAAAGTTCAAGCCAATCACAAAAAATACACAAAAGAAGTAATTTATATTCTTATGTCGCAATAAAAAAAGAAGTATGCTGCATTTCCTCTCTCTCTCTCTCTCTCGCTCTCTCTCTATCTATCCATTACACACTAAAAATCTATCCATGTGACACACGTCACTTCCTGTTTGTTGCTGCCGTGTGTTTTGAGTTTGAGCTCCGTCAAGTTAATTCTTTGTCGTCTAATTTTTTATCTTAAAATCAATTTTATACACCATCATTTTCGTTTCTATAACAAGTGAATATATCCCCTATCGTATCCTACAACAAAAACAATCAGAGCGCCTTGTTATCACTAGTTTTATTTTGATTTCCCGAGTCCGCTATTAGCAAATAGCCCGCTAGCATCGCCAGCGTGGTTGCCGCTAATCTCGCTTACATTACTAATACTCTATTCACACACATTACCATTGTTTTACTCACTGTTACTTGCTTTAATGGCGGATGTGTGTTTACCTTTGAGTGCAGGTGAGGACACGTTCGAGCTGCATTCGGTGCAGGTTGAGCTGGAGGCCATGGAGAAGCAGATCCGCGACCTGGTGGAGAGGCAGACCCAGCTGAGAGAGCGGAGAGCCGCGCTGGAAACATCCCAGGCTGACGCTCACACGTCCGAGGTATGTATACAGCGCGCTGCTAACTCTCCCACCACCTCTAGTCTGTGTGTTTCTCTGCACAGATCTCCACCCGGAACTGCTTCGCTCCCCTCCGCGAGACGGAACACGACGCTGTGATCATCGGAGACTCCATCGTCCGGCACGTCCGTGCTATGTTAGCTGAAGGTAAAGTGCACACTCACTGTTTCCCTGGTGCTCGTGTTCTCGATGTTTCTGCACAGATACCCGCAATCCTGAAGGACGACGAGAGCACTGGAGTGGTTGTGCTTCACGCGGGGGTTAACAACACCAAGCTGCGGCAGACGGAGACACTGAAGAGGGACTTCAGAAGCCTGATCGAGACGGTGCGCCGCACATCGCCCGCGACGACGATCA
>NW_015505891.1:406730-407305 GCF_001515645.1 Sinocyclocheilus grahami | reverse complement strand
CATTAATGGGTTAGCTCCTGCGTACCTAACTAGTCTTCTACCACGCTACAATCCATCAAGCTCCCTAAGGTCGCAAAACTCGGGACTTTTGGTAGTACCTAGGATAGCAAAGTCCACTAAAGGAGGTAGAGCTTTTTTGCATTTGTCTCCCAAACTCTGGAACAGCCTTCCTGATAACGTTCGTGGTTCAGACACACTCTCTCGGTTTAAATCTAGATTAAAGACATCTCTTTGGCCAAGCATTCAAATAATGCATCTCACAATCTTGTACTGCAGTTATATCTGATCAAATGCACATAATTATTCTTTAGTTTGGGTTAAACAAATCAATTTTGCTTGGTTGGAACAGCAGCTACGCTATTTAGGTCTCTATTTGTTTCTCAGTTTTTTGCCACGGGTACCTACAAGCTTCAGTCTGGATCCAGAACACCTGAGAAGAGATGATGCCAATCCCTCAGAGGACCTCAGATGATGCCAACCCTGAAACAACATACAGAACTACCACATTTTGCTATAAGTTTGATTGCATCATATAATAATAATTGCTGTTAATAGTGTTCATCGTCTGTTTTATA
>NW_015505891.1:404907-405605 GCF_001515645.1 Sinocyclocheilus grahami | reverse complement strand
CATCGTCTGTTTTATTATGTCTTAAATTGATTTTTCCGTACATTTCTGCCATATGTACATTAACTGACAGTCACCACTAAATATTGTAGAAACTTAATTTGCGGTAAAGTTGCTTTGCAATTATTTGTATCGTGAAAAGCGCTGTACAAATAAACTTGATTGAAAATGTTGTAAAATGTCCCTTTCACAAACCAGATATGACATTTTCCTGAAGAATTTACATGAATAGTCACGGTGTGTGGAGGCAGGCAGGATGATGAGGACGACAAGGATTCCAATAAAGATATTTAATGTAGACACAACAAGGCAGATTTAGGAAGATGAGACACACACTTGGGGTAACATTCACAATAACTGACAATACAAGAGACAGGAACTTATAGGGCAGATAACGAGGGGCAGACAGGTGAGCACACTGAGGATAATTAACTAATGATTGAGCGGGCTAAACCAACAAAAGGGGAAGAAACCACAATAAACAGTCCACAGGGGCGTTACATTACTCCCCCTCCCGGAAGGTGCGTCCTCGCACCGTAGAAACAGAGGGAGGGGCGGAGGGGGACTAGGAAAAGGGAAAAAGCAGTGGATGTGAGATGGTGACAGGGGAAGGCAAAGGGCTGGCAGGCAGACCAGACTGGTGGAGGTTCCGGCGGAGGACAGACTTCCAGGAGGAGGACAGCTAACAGAGTCCAGGGAGG
>NW_015505891.1:393587-394632 GCF_001515645.1 Sinocyclocheilus grahami | reverse complement strand
ATAGGGCAGATAACGAGGGGCAGACAGGTGAGCACACTGAGGATAATTAACTAATGATTGAGCGGGCTAAACCAACAAAAGGGGAAGAAACCACAATAAACAGTCCACAGGGGCGTTACATTACTCCCCCTCCCGGAAGGTGCGTCCTCGCACCGTAGAAACAGAGGGAGGGGCGGAGGGGGACTAGGAAAAGGGAAAAAGCAGTGGAGGGGAGATGGGGACAGGGGAAGGCAAAGGGCTGGCAGGCAGACCAGACTGGTGGAGGTTCCGGCGGAGGACAGACTTCCAGGAGGAGGACAGCTAACAGAGTCCAGGGAGGAGCCAGGGAGACGACAGGAGGGAACCGGAGCAGGAGGAGGAGCCAGGTGGGACCCAGGCCACAGCCATATTAGCGGCCCACGGTGGAGCCGAGGGAGGGAGGAGCCATGGAGGAGGAATGTCCACCGACTCCAGGGGGCCGACCAACGGCAGCAGAGCAGGTCGAGGAGGAGCCCAAGCCAGAGACGCAGAGCCAACGAGCCAGGGGGATGCCAAGGATCCGGGGGGCGAGGGTGGAGCCGAGGGCTCTGGCGACCGAGGCGGAGGTGGAGATCCAGAAATCCGTGGTGGAGCCGGAGCGACTGAGGACCAAGGTGGGAGGGTGGGTATTTTTGAGGAGCGGGCACTGGAGAGAGCTCTTGGGCTGGAGCCCTTCCTGGGCGGAACTGGGGATCAGGAGACCTTCCTGGGCTTAACGAGAAATCAGGAGCCCTTCCTGGGCTGAACTGGGGATCCCGCTGTCTCTCCTCCTCATTTTGGCCCTGAATACCCTCCATAGTCCACTCACCCTCAGCCATGATGCAGGGGGCGGAGCTCCTCTTCACACTCACACCGTTCACGGCTTGCTCCCTCCTGGTGGGCACTGTCACCAGCTCTCGCACCTGGTCTGACGCGTTGAGCTCAACATCCGGATCGCCTCTTCTCAGCATTGGGGCTTTGCTCCGGCTCGTGGATCGCGGAGGGAAATGGCTCTCCGTCATCGGTGGGCTCAGGTTTATGCTCCGTA
>NW_015505891.1:381741-393483 GCF_001515645.1 Sinocyclocheilus grahami | reverse complement strand
TGTGTGGTCCTCAAGAGAGCGTTCCCCCTGCTCCAGCAGGAGGATTTCGAATGCGGGGTAATCCATAATAAAAAATAAAAACTGACAAAAACCGGAAAAACAAACGAGGGGAAAGACGACGCTATACTTGCTTTGGGGTCGGATATTCTGTCACGGTCACGGTGTGTGGAGGCAGGCAGGATGACGAGGACGACAAGGATTCCAATAAAGATATTTAATGTAGACACAACAAGGCAGATTTCGGAAGATCAGACAGACAGACAGACAGACAGACACACACACTCGGGGTAACATTCACAATAACCGATAATACTAGAATACAAGAGACAGGAACTTATAGGGCAGATAATGAGGGGCAGACAGGTGAGCACACTGAGGATAATTAACTAATGATTGAACGGGCTAAACCAACAAAAGGGGAAGAAACATAAACTGTTCACCAACACGACATTAGAAAAATGAACTAATCTATAAAAGTCATATTTGTGCTCCCCATACTGACCCAGGTAGCCAGCACAATCAGGCCAATTGCTACTGAGTGTCAGCTCACTCGGCTGTGTTCTGGCAGCAGTTCACCAAAAGTGAGCCAGCTTTGGCCCAGTAATGGTTGCCAGATTTGGCTAGGCTTTGGATGTGCGGATCTGGCCCGATTTGCACTGAGACACGCACATTTAGCCACATTCAGCCCGATTACGGACCATAAGGGCTGGTCTGATTTTGGCTGAGATATGGGCATGCAGACCTGGACCAGTTTAGGTTGAGTACTGGGGGTGGGTCTCCGTTTACAATGTGGCAAATAGTATGTAGCAGTGACACTTAAACTTAAACATAATATATTTTACCTGCCCTTGCTATGCTATTTTTTTGTGTATTTTTTATTTGAATTCCTGTTAATATTTTTCCCTGTTATCCAACATTCTGAAATAATGAAACAAGCTTAAAGTGGTAAAGGGAAATGGTGTAAGGGCCAAACCCTTAATCTTTGTAAAGGTGACATATTTAGTTGACATGCATAAGTACATGTAGACTTAACAAGGACACTGTAAAATATGTATTTTATTTTAGTTGGAAGTAGATGCCATCTTAAGGATTTTAAGGTAACAATGTAATTTTGTGGAAAAACAAATCTGGTTTTATATCAAAATTGGAAGGAGTCTTTAATACACATATTTTAGAAGTTGTAATTCTGTACGAGTAAGTATATATATATATATATAAATCCCACCAACCAAAATGGTACTCTCGATAAACTGATTGTGGCCCAATGCTGGTGGTGTTGGCCCAGTTTCAGTACCCAGACTCTGGCCAGTACTGGCTAAGGGTTTCATTTCTCGTCAGTGTGATTGTGGCCCAATGCTGGTGGTGTTGGCCCAGTTTCAGTACCCAGACTCGGGCCAGTACTGGCTAAGTGTTTCATTTCTCGTCGGTATGATTGTGGCCCAATGCTGGCAGTTTTGGCAGCCGGACTCGGGCCAGTGTATTTGGGCCGATTCTGGGGCGTCATTCATTCCATGTCCATGCCGACTCTGGCAACTGCAGCCGGGCCGAGTTATTTCATATCTGGGCCATTATCGGGCCAAACCGTTTTGGCTACCTGGGGAGATATTGTTGTGTGAGAGTGTAAATGACTTGTATGATGCCGTTCTTATGTTGACAGAGAAAAAGTGCGACAAAGTGACATCGCCTCAGGCTCTTCTCAAATGAAAATGTTTTCCACATACAGGCGGCAAGGCAACTGCATATCAGCTGAAGCTTTGCATGAAATTCAAGACCATGATCATGTTACTCTCAAAAACTCACGTGAATGCTCTTAATACTGAGCCTTGTAATAATTGTAGGTATATGTAAACACTTTGCAAAGCATATAGTACATACAATTCTTTAAAAGGTTGTCCACAATTTTACTGGGTGTATCTTCTAGACAGAGTCCCTCGATTCCAGCAATATAATTCCAACAATATTCCAGTGCATAACCTTGAGGAAAGATGAAACTACTTTTTTGTTTTTACTTTCTTTCACCAGAACATTAGCATGTGATAATGTTTTAGTTAGTGGAGTGCACCTGACATCCAATCAGCTTTTCTTCAATGCTGCATTCCATGGCCAACACAAGTGGCCTTGTGACACCTACCTAAAGTCTTTTTCCAACCCTGTTCCCAGAGGCACACCAACAGCACAGTGGATGTCTCCCTTATCTAACACATCTATTTCAGGTCTTGGAATCTCCACTAACAAGCTGATGCATTGAATTTGATGTGTTTGATTAGGAAGAGTTTGAAAATGTACGTGCCTTCATTAAAAGGTTGAGAAACACTGCTTCAGAAATAGTTATAGTTCTTAATAAATGGAGTAGTGGGGAATAGAAAATACTCCAATAAAGTTTCTCAATTTATTGCAGTCTTTTTCAGAAAGAAAAAGCTCATCTTTTTCAAGCTAATCTTTAAATGAGCTGTATGATCAGTTTGCAGCTTTGTATTAAGAGTTTTGAAAGGAAACTTACAGGTGAAAAAAAAAAGTACCAAAGCAATTTAAAAAAAGGGTACCTGAACCCTAGTACTGGGATACAGTTGTTTCTGCATGAATATCAATACAGTTGGAAATTGTAGATATTCAAACTTACTCCTACTTTAGGCCAGATACTATCTGTTAAGACATTTAAACAGTTCTGTCTTCATGTTGACGGCCCACTTCTCTGAAACAAGGCTTTTGAAACTATGATCTATAACCCACCCTGTTAACACCATTTTTGTGTGAAAAAGTACATTAAAGTACCTTTCAATACAGTAGAGTTGAGCAGCTAATGCATAACTGAAATAATAAAGTGATTGAGTTATCTTTGCTACTGTCACAAATTAAATGTTTGGTGTATGGTGGTAGGAAGTGTACTCATTAATAGTGATGTCCAATTCTTCAATGAATTGCTCTAACTGTTGAAGTTTTCAGAGGATTACAGAGAAATTTGATGAGTGAGTTGCTACTGGATACTGTGCACATGTATGCCAAGGTTTTAAAAGGCCATACAAAAAGCATTTCTTTAAGTAGCTTATCAATAATACTGTTATTGTGGTAAAAGTAATTTAATTAATGCATATTATTTACCACTTCTTAAAAATAGACACCAGAGCTGAGTAGCAGAGGCAGAGCTCTAGAATTCGAGTCAAGAAAACGGCTGAAGGACCAAGATGGATGTGACTCTGGCAATAGAAAGCCTCTTTGTTAGGACCCTTTGGGATCTGGTTGACTTGAGTAAGAAAGTTTTATTTGCAGTCAAAGAGCTCTTTCTCAAGTTATCCGGATCTTAGGGTGGCCTTGGTTGTATATGCTGCGGAGGTCTAATTTTGTAAAGATTGCGGTCCCTATCAGCATCTCGAGGGCAGAAGGAACCAGAGGACCGACTGTCCTGGAATTCTGTTGTAGGACTCTTATGTTCAAGGAAGAGAATGTTCAACATGCCTAGTGCCCACCTGAAAAAGTCACAGATCAGGAATGATTAGTAATAAGCACTAATAAGCACTTTTCCCAGAGGCTGACCCTGAACAGATGGAAAGGACCGAGGTGCAGGGTACAGTCAAGAGGTGGAAACTGCAGTAGGGGGACCCAGGGATGAAGCTGTCTGCCAATCCTGAGTCAACGACTGCCTCTACACTGAAGGAGAGAGTATTAGTGATTATTGTCAAGACTGTGATGAGAGGAGAGTGAGATTTTGGAGTACAGGTGACTGAAATCTCCAGCATGCATCAAGGTCTAACAGGACAGTCTGGGAGCAGGTGATAAAGTGTGCCACTGTACATACAAAGGTTCCAAATATGGCATTGATGTTCAGATTAGCTGATATAAGAATAATCTACTTGTACGTGTTCTTCTATAAGTCTAACTGAATAGGATGACATGAAGTTTACTTCTGAGGTGACAGGGGAGTCAGGGCCACTGGGTTACAGACCCAAATGGAATGCTGAATAAATTGTTCCAGACCCATGGAGTCATCGTACTCAGCAAGGTGGTACTTGAGGGTAGTATTAAGTCCTTGTGATGGTCTTCAGATGGTCAGTAGAAAATTTATGAGACTGTTTCTAAAATGAGTGAACACTAAAGGAGGAATGCTGCATTCTTCCTCCAAACCGAAAATTTCACTGGAGTAGCAAAGGGGCCTGGAAGGCTGCTCAATGTGTATCAGAGAACACGCAGTGGTGCCGGATACACCTACTGATACAGAGGTTGATGCAGGAGGGACCGGAAAGCTGAATCGGGGGTGACTCACGGTTGCAGTAGAGGAAGCAACGAGGGAATGGTGGAGCTGTTGCACCAATTCCTCAAGGGTGTTGTCAGTTCTCTGTAGACTGGCATTTGCTGGGCCCATGTTTTTTCATGGATACAAACCACATGGAAGGATAATGTTAGGACCCTGCTGCGGAGGCGTTACTGCAGACGTTTACTGGAACACAGGCGGTACAGCAGAACAGTAGAAGACGAGGGAAAACCAATACTTAAGTGGATACAAGGAAACAATTTTAAGATGCAGAGGAGCAGAGGGGCACACCGGTGAGTTACTAGAGTAATCCACAAAAAAAAAAAACTCTCCTAGAGAACACGGAGTAGGGTACAGTTCGAGAAGAAAGATAAGAAAGCATCACATTCTCACTAGTCCGTGGTAAGACTTGACACTGAGCTTGTGACTCATTTATATCTAGTCCAGAATGAGCTGAAATGGGTTGCAGGTGTGTCTGATTAGGAGGCAGGCGTGAAAAGTGAAATGAGGTGGAGAGTCCAGAGCTCTGGCAACAAGTTTCTAGAATGGCTTACCATGGCACTTTCCCACCATCATGTACACAGGAGTCCAATACAGATCTGTGCCTAGGTAAAGAGATTTGGGACCCGTTCTTCGTACGTCGCTTATTACATCCAATATGAAATGTCACATCCAAGATGATATCATCGCGCTAATTAGGTTCTGGCTAATTCGGTTCTTTGAACGCAGCTGTTGTTGATGATTAGTATGGCTGGATTGAGTTATCTGAGATAAATGCACGTTCATGGGTTGGTTTAAAAGGGTCTATGTATCGATACTCGAAACCATGATCAGCAATGCAGCAATTGGCTGGTGGCAAGACAGCAACGTAATGACATCATATAATTAAAAAAGACGCCTGACGAAAAACTTGACAAATTTCTGGACATGTATAAGGAAACAGCCAAGCGAACAAAACTACATAAATGTTACAATAGATAAATGAAGTGTTTTTATTTTATTTTTTTACATGATTCCCAATTATTTATATTCACGATTTCAAATTTTTGTACAGGCTTTACATTTTTATTTCAATGTAGCAATTAGCAATTATATTTGAACAGATTTGTTACATGACAGCATTATTTAAAGTTTCTTTCTAGATCATGTTATCTGCATCTCCTGTGCTCCATAAAGCCACTCCCATAATATCTGTCACCACTCAAATTAATGCACGACTCTACATTATCTGTATAGCATGTGTGTAAGACTTAAATACAATTATGAAGTAATAATTTTATGACGAATAAATCTTTCAGTGAGTAAAACTGGCTGTGTCTATAGTATTAAAGACTACACAATATTATTATATTATTTTTAAATTATCATTATTTTAAATTATTATCCTTGGATCAGTAGGATACTCTTGTAATAAAGTAGCGGTGGTAGCGGACAGATTTCAAGTATCAGTTCTGCTTATTCTAATCCTGTTTACATGAAATAAGCCTGCTCCCGAGCAGGTTTAAGCTTACGGACCTGTTGCTATGACAGCAACTCCAGGATGAGCTTTGAAGAACCAAATAATCCAAGATCATGCCAAATCGTCAACAATCAAACAATCAACTCCAGCTAACGGGCAAGTTAGCGACGTACGAAGAACAGACCCCAGGTCTGATGTGTAAGACGCTATTTGATTCACAATAGTGGTTCCCATTCTATGGTGCTTCAAAAGTGAGCATGGCTCTCTCTGAAAAGGGACACCCCCATAGGACACGTACTTGCATTCTCTCACCAGTCAAGAACAGAGTTTGACACCTGCACTAGAACTTTAAAAGATAATACATACCTTATAAACAGTTTTAGTAAGTTTTACCGCACCTGGAGTGGATGAATTTAACAGCAGATTCTTTAGTTTTCAAAGTAAGCCAGTCTTGGGCAGACTGTTGACAATTACATTTAGTAATTTAGTATAAAAAAAATAAAAAATAAATAAAAAATTGTAGTCTGTAGTTAATATGAAATATTTTAAACTAAAAACAGTGACTGAGAGGAGAAAAACTGATATATACCACATCCTCTAACAAATTTCACTGCTACCCTGAACAAAAAAACAACAACTGGGATTTCTTTAAAATGGGAATGAGTATGAAACTAAACATTTTGCTAGCTAGATACTGTTAGTATAAATAAATAAATAAGTAAACCAACCTCGAGGTCATCTTCCAAAATGGGTAGTCCCTTCATATACTGCTCCAAAACCTTCACCTGGCATTAACTGTCAGCAGTATCTTGCATGGTGACATGCTATACTACATCTAAAATGTAAAACTTTCAAATTCCTGTAAAACACACATGAAGGAGCTCATATTATAATAAGGAGCTCATATTAATTTTTACTTAAACACTGCAGGACTATTTGTTCCACTCTTGCTCTTTTCCATTAGGACAGGGAAGGGAATGTCTAGATAGGAGAAGAAATTAAAATTCTGGTATGACTTTGCAGATATTGAATTAAGTGTGTGTGTGTGTGTGTTTTGGCAGTAAATGATCCTCAATTCTTGTTGCCAATTTGCTATTATTTTCCAAAGACACAAGCTCCTCTGTTGAACTAACTGGGGTTTAGAGGACATCACAGATGCGACAGTGCGACACAGATCAGGCTTGAGGTTGGAGGATGTCGACAAAGAGCCTGGAGTGGGGAGGATGTCGGTACTCCAATCAGATGTAGAGCAGACTAGAGCGGGATAGATGTTACCGCTCCAATCAGACACAGTGCGGACTGGAGCATGGAGGACATTAACATCGACCCCAACCTGGCCAGTGGGGAGGACTTCTGGGACACTAGTACAAGGATCCTGATGATTCTGTATCTTTTCAGTTAGAATGACTGACACTATACCATGAAGTTTTTGGTCCTCAGAAGGTATTAGACTGTTATATTGACAACAGGTTTTGTATACATTTTAATTTCACCTACTTTCTATTTAATCCAACAGTGAAATCAACATTTTCCTCTGGTACTTCAGATTGAAGATGTAAATTTTTCCTCTGTGGCCATATTCAACCAGTTTGTATTTATATGTTCTTATATTGATGTCTCCCATTTCTAACTTTCATTCAGAAACATCAAATTCGAATGTCCAGTCTTAATCTCTGGAGCATCCTGGAAATGAAGAGAGAGATAGGAAACCAAAAATATGAAAGATACATTTATTTGTACCACTGTACAATTTAAAATGGATATGATAAAATGGATTTTCTTGCTGAAAAAGCTTTCCAACATATGCATCAGAAACTTAATTCACAGTGTCTGATTTTGAAATGTTAGGTTTACGATTGCAGAGGTATTTACAGTTTTGAACATATTATCATTTCAGCACAGTAACACAGGAGAGGCTAGGGCTAGCTGTCACATGGGGCTGTATATCAAAATCCTCCTAAATTACTATTTATATTTTTACTGTTTCATTAATTGTTTTGTGTTTATACAAGCTATGATCCATTTTGAAAATATATCAAATATAGTGTGACAGTTATGCGAAAAAGCTGTGTTGAATTAAAAGGTTTATGTTAAATTAATTGTATATTTCTTATGTATACTGTATATTTTTTCTTAGTCATTTACTGCAGAAATATTACATATCTTTTTTTGTAAGATTTTAAACTGTGTATATATAGAAATAGATTTTCAACAATAAACCTCCCTAAGAAATATTCAAGAGTAAAAAGTGTGACAACAAGCCTTGCTGTCCTCTATACAGACAATTAAACAATAGTTTCCTTTCTTTGTTCTCAGTTGTGGGGCAGTTTGGTGTATTAAATAAGGTCATTTTGATTAACTGCATCAATGTCTAGACAGCAAGAGACAAAAATAGACAAGTCTTTTGTAAGTCAACAGTGAATAAAAAGATGACAAAGGGTGGGAATGGACTGTCAAAGAAGTGAAGTACCATTTATTATTATCATAATTATTATCATCATCATAAGAATAGAGTATAAAAATTGTGTGTGTGTGAACAGAATAATAGCCATTGGGTGTGTTACCGGCCTCAGACCTAGGGGATATCTGGGCCAGCAGCAAATGATACACAGGCGCTATGCACTGTGGATCGATGAATAAACTGTGAAAAACACGAGAGGACAGAAGTTACGTCTTTCCACAGCGGCAGTCAGTTTATTACTGCAATAATTTTTCATTCAACATTAACAATTCCCTTATCAAGTCTAAGTTTGTTCCATTCATGTATCAGTCGTCGTGTGGCTGATTCCATGTGTCTCTTGTCTTTGTCACTGGGGTTCCATCCTCTCTCTTTCAATGTAATTACCTCACAGATGGAAGTATCTTCTTTTTGGGCAGATCGAATTTCTTCAGAAGGAAACATGGGTGTGCTGGAAGGAAGATGATCATCATCACGATACCCCAGCTGAAGGGCCGCACCCCATGGCACTTCTTTTTCTTTCTTTGCTTTATCTCCCTGCCATATTGCAGAAATAACATCTGGAGGTAAAGCCTCTGAGTATTCCCTGATGTGGTCCTGAAGCTTCAGCGGGAACCGTGATAGGGTGTCGGCATCAATGTTGGCTTTGCCTGGCCTGTATTTTATGGTGAAGTGAAAGTCGGCCAATTCACCTACCCAACGATGCCCTACAGCACTCAACTTGGCAGAACTCAGGATATAGGTAAGGGGGTTATTATCCGTGAATACTGTGAACGTGGGAGCATAGTAGAGGTAATCACGAAATTTATCGCATATGGCCCATTTTAGGGCAAGAAACTCAAGCTTGTTGGAATGGAGATGATAATTCTTCTCAGCAGGTGAGAGCGACCTTGAGCCATAGGCGATTACACGCAGTTTACCCCCCTGTTCCTGATAGAGTACAGCCCCCAGGCCCTCATTAGATGCGTCAGTGTGAAGGACAAAAGGTAAATTAAAGTCTGGGTATGCCAAGATAGGAGAGGAAGGCAACATGTCAACAAGGCGGGCAACCACAGCACTGTGTTCAGAGGTCCACTGAACTGGTGTCTTGGACGATAACGGACCCTTTTTTACACCCAGTTTGGTTGGCCTGGTCTTGACAGGCTTCTCCCCGTTCTCGCTAGGACTCTCTTGAAGCTTGAACAGTGGCCGGGCTATTCTGGAAAAATCCTGAATAAACAAACGATAGTAGCCCAAAAAGCCAAATAGAGCTCTAACTTCTCCGACATTCTTTGGTTCCCGCTCCTTCCATTGCAGCACTGCTTCCAGGTCTTTGGGATCAACGTGAATGCCCTCACTTGTAACTAAACGCCCCACATATCTGACCTGATGTTTAAATAATTCACACTTCTTTGGGCGTAATTTCACACCATGTTCGCGTAAGTGGCAAAAAACTCTCTTCAAGTCTTTGACGTGGTCCTGAAATGTTTTGGAAAAACAGAGAACATCATCCAAGTATGGAAAACAGCACTCATCCATCAGACCATTCAGCACACCTTCCATACACCTTTGGAAAGCCGCCGGTGCGTTGGTCAGGCCAAAGGGAAGGCGGATCCACTCATACAATCCCCAAGGCGTGCTGAAAGCCGTCAGATGCCTAGAGTTTTCCTCGACAAAACCCTGGTGATATGCACTGCCTTGGTCTAATATGGAAAACCATGAGTAACCTCCCAGATTATCCAATAGATCCTGAATACGTGGAAGGGGGTGGCGGTCTGGGATCGTTTTACTATTAAGTACACGGAAGTCCACACAAAGACGTAGGCTCATATCTTTTTTTCTCACGCAGACCACGGGGGAGGAGTAAGGTGACATAGACTTCTGAATCCACCCATGATCAAGCAGCTTTTGAACATATTCCTTTACCTCTCTATACAAGGGCTTTGGGACCGCATTGTAGGACTTTTGGACTGGTGTATCATCTTTTAAGCAGATTTTGAGTTGCAGGTCAGGGATGCAACCAATATCTGTGTCATTCCTAGCAAATACATCCGACTGATCAAAGAGCATCTCTTTGACTATTTTCTGTTCATCCTCAGCCAGATGTGATAAGTCAACTGGAGGGTGCCATTTATCTATAGTTGGATGTACAGAAGGATTCCTATTTTTTTCGAGGTTTTGCCGATCATCAGTCCTTAACTGAACTGAGCATGATTCGGGATTATCATGGCGCCTGGACTCAGAAATGGGAGTGGACTGTTGGATGGGTTTAAGATAGACAACATCTTCGAGCATGCCAAGAATTGTCCTCTGTGGCAGGTAGACAGCATGTTTAGTGGAGTTCTGGACTGGAACTTTGACGCATTTTGACAATCCCCCGGGAACATCCACTAATGCCGGAAACAGTTCTTAACCATCAATGCAGTCATTCTCCACAATAGGCTGAAAGAGCATTGTCCCGCCACCTGACCATCCCCGGATCCGACACTTAATTTCCCGAATCTGTCCAGCGGGTATTGTTACACATTTCTTACCAGTGCAGACATTGTGCTGTGATGTCTCAGTCAGAGTTACCTGCTGGAAAGCCAACACTAACGCTTCTACAGTAGATGCACTGATGCCTAAAGCTTCTTCCAGAATAGTAGAAACATCAACTTTCTCGTTCTGACTGGCATTTTCTTTAATTACCTCAGCTATGACATTACTACCTAAAACAGGACAGCTACAGTTTTGACTGATTAAAAGTGGCACTCTGATAGACATGTGTCCATGATTCTGGCTACAGATCTGGAGGTCAATTTCAGCCCAACCTTCAAGAGGTACCTCAGTGCCATAAGAGATATCAGAACCTGCATCAGAGATTTGACCACCATGCAACTTAATTTCTCTTTGTGGTAACAAAGCTGAAACATCAGACAATCTTACAACATGATCAGAAGTGTTAGATGATGAGTTCATCCTACCCAAAGGAGCAGCACCGATGTGGCTAGGCACACCCGCCGTTGATGGGGTGTCTCTGCCATGAAATGACCGCACGTGAATGTCTCTGTCCATATGTAATGGTTGTGCGTGCGTGTCTCTGTCTGTATGTAATGGTTGTGTGTGAATGTCTCCCTCATCATCGGTTGTAGTGTGACCATGGTGGTGTGTTGGTGAATCCCCCATCAAAACAGGTGCAACATTAACAGGTCCAGCGGCTCTGGTGTCTGTAGCTGATAGCACATCATTGAGCAGATCAAAAAGGAGAAGAAGTTGAGTCATGCCCTCATCTTCAGTAGCTTTTAGCTTCTCACTTCTGATATAGTCAACAATTAGGTCATACAGTTCGGGTTCACTTAGATCTGCAACATGGTAAGTTTCGCCATCATCTATCGAACTTGCAACAGTCTGCAGCTGACTTAGACTCAAATCTGAAAGTTTCTTTTGGATCTTGAAGACCAGTACCCGGCGTTGGCTTAAGGTAGTCATTTTGGTGCATCACCTGTGGCAGTTGTTCTCTGGATGACACTTGACACAGCAGTCTTCCCTGAAACACTGGGCACAGGATCCCACTGTTGCAATGACAAACTTCCTAGGCGAGATGTACTGGATCCCGGACGA
>NW_015505891.1:332311-381202 GCF_001515645.1 Sinocyclocheilus grahami | reverse complement strand
AATCATGCATGAAACACGATTAACCTCACTTTTTAGCTGTTTTTATAATCATCAGTGGATTAAAACACTTTTTTAGATACACTTCAAAACTCACTCAACTCTTTATATTACACATTTCGATTTACTTAAGTACAATGAAATGAACATTTTAATGAAATATATTCATACCTGTGAAAAACACGAGAGGACAGAAGTTACGTCTTTCCACAGCGGCAGTCAGTTTATTACTGAGCTCGCCGACCAAGGGGAAGTAAATCTCTCACGTCTTTCACTAATGCCCGATGCGTCATCTATTGGCATGGCGGAGTAATGCCACAAAGATATACTGTTCTACCTTAATTAGAAAAGTTCTCTTTTTGTAAAAATAAAAAAAACAGGTATACATAAATACACATATATTGGGAGGGTCACTGTTTTCAGTAAACTCATAAATGGCATTTTCTCAACCCATTACAGGTGCTTGCAGGAGAAGAGGTGGACTCTATCTTTACTGACAGTGAAAAATGTATCAACATTAAGTGACTAGATGATTAAAAATACTTAATTACTTAGGTAAGTCACTTGGTGGCTGTGACAGTTTGCATGCCTGAATGGCTGGATGGCTTTATCAAAGCTAGTTGGTGTTCTTGAATCCTGAGCATTTTTCACCAGGTAGGATCCTCTCAGTGTTAACACTTAATCATGTGAATACTGATGGGTGCACCCTCTTATGTTTGGCAAATAGTCAACCTTCCTCCCGTTTAAATCAACCTCTGTCCGTCAGTGTAAATAGCTGGCTAACAGCCCTGTGAATGTGGAAATTGAAGAGGGTCATGTTTTGATTGAACATGTCCATCGCAATTACAAATAAACGCATCCAGGAACTTATTACTTTTATTCTCCACTAGAGAATATGTTTTCTTGAGACTAAATATTGAGCTTAAAGCCTTGAAATTTAAACTGCTTATTCCTCTGCAAACAGGTTACTTTTTTGTGATGCTGTGAAATGGGTTGAAAATTAAACTTCAGAATATGTGAGAGGAATTTGTGCTGTCTGATAGATATTTATTCATAATATGAGTTCATATTTATATATAAACACCAAAAAACACCAAATTGAGCAGTTTGGAAGACCAGCTACATCTGGGTTTTTCACAAGGCTGTGCATTTCAGAAAAAAAAAACTGAAATGCACAGCCTTGTGAAAAAGCCTACTAATGATTAATGCCCAAAACCACTATATATACAGTGGGGCAAAAAAGTATGTAGTCAGCCACCAATTGTGCAAGTTCTCCCACTTAAAAAGATGAGAGAGGCCTGTAATTTTCATCATAGGTATACCTCAACTATGAGAGACAAAATGAGAAAAAAAATCCAGAAAATCACATTGTAGGATTTTTAAAGAATTTATTTGCAAATTATGGTGGAAAATAAGTATTTGGTCACCTACAAACAAGCAAGATTTCTGGCTCTCACAGATAAAAAAAATATCCTAACCAGCTTTGCCAGGTTCTAACCATATTGTGTGCTTTAAAAAAAGTCACAAATGTAATTTCTATTATTTTAGCTTAAAATATGTTTTCTCAGCATATACTGCACCACATTACACAGTAAGTCTGCTTGTGTTATCTTTGTGAAACTAGAGTTTGAAATTTGTGGTACTCAGAGACAGAATGATTTTGTCTAAATATGCCAAGACCATTGTAAATCACTATCTCTCCTCATTCCTCCTCAACAGAGTCTTGCCTTAATCTGTTACTCAACGATGAGAAGGTCTCATGGTGAACTCATCTGGGATGAGACACAAAACTGCAATAATGATCATTTAAAAAACGACAGACAAATAACACAAATACTTCAGATAAAAAAAAATAAAAAAAACTGCAATATCCCAGTGTAGCCACAGGAAAATAAAAGATTCAAATACATTTAATTGTAAAAAGCATGTATGCAGCTTTTTACAAAAGACTGCTATAAATGAGTAAGTGTTTAAATGCCCAAAACATAATAAAAAATAGTTAGTTCCTCCCAAAAATGAAATTTCTGCCATTGTTTACTCACCCTCATATCTTTATAAACCAGTTTAATTTTCTTTTGTAGAACACAAAAGAAGATATTTTGAAGAACGTTGGAGTCCAAAAAGTAATGTTTTAACTTTTTTTGTATGAAAATACTAAATACATTTTATATAAAAAATTAAATACTGATACATGTTTAAAAATTATTTATTTTGTGTTTCACAGAAGAAAACAAGTCATACAGAATTTTCATTGATGGGTGAAATATTCCTTTAAAGGTTAGCATTACTATTATATTATGGACTCAAATTTTAGGCAGAAGTGGCGGTTTAAAGTTAAACTAATCTAATGATGAATTTGTTTTAGAAAAACACTCAGTTTTTCATTTCACAGGACGTTGTGAAGTGAACTAAAGTCATAACAATTACTTGTGGATTATTGTGATGTTTTTATCAGTTGTTTGAACTCATTCTGACAGAACTCATTCACTGCAGAGGATCCATTGGCAAGCAAGTACATTTCTCTGTCCCGATAAAGAAACAAACTCAACTTGGATTGCCTGAGGTTATTCAGCAATAACCTATTCAGCAATATTCAGCAAATTTTCTTTTTTTGGGTGAACTATTCCTTTAAAGGGGTCGTCGGATGCAAAATTCACTTTTCAAGTTGTTTGAACATAAATGTATGTTGGAAGTATGTGTACACATCCATCCTATAATTATAAAAATCCATCCAGTGTTTTTTTTAAAATCCCTATTTTAAAATCCCCTTTCTCAAACCAGGCTGTTCTGAGATTCCTGTCAGAATGACGTAGTTCTGTACAGGCCCCTCCCACGATAGTTGATTGACAGTAGTGTTTCAGCACAGACTGGACTGGTGTCTTACCTTAGACCCACCCTGAGTGAGCTGTCATCAGTCCGCCATTGTGTTGACTCTGGTGCAGGGGAAGATGTCTCCGATTAAGCGATTGAGGTGCTTTATTGTTGGATGTAATAATGAATATAGCAATCGTCATTTACTCCCGACATCTGAGCTGCTGAAGACGCAGAGGATTAAGGTTACTTTCGCTTTGAAGTGAATGTGCCATTCCTGATCAGCCTAAATGCATCTATGTTCGCTCGAATCATTCGTGATCCAGCCTCATCTACAGAGTGAGTATAAGGTTTTTTTATGAATCTTTGCAAATCACCTTTCCTAATAATGCGCGAATTAGCAAGTTTCACGATGAATGCGGCTAAAGTAAACAGTCTCTCTGAAAGCAGCTCGGAAGAGAGGGGCGGGGCCAGCAGAGCTCATTAACATGAGCTCAAGCAACATGGACTATAATGGCTTGATAAAAACAGAGCTGATTTTGACAGGTTTAAAAAGGTGTTTTTTACACTAACATTGAGAAATTTTAACCAAAGTATGTTATAGACTTTTAATTAAGACCCTAAAGAATCATATCAACTTGTGCAAAATGAGCATCCGATGACCCCTTTAAGGGTGCATTTAACAAATGCCCATTGATTGTCAATAAGAAAAGGTTAATTCATATTCACTGTTTAAAAGCAGAACGCATTCATTTGAATTATAATGTTCACAGTGAATGAATTATAACGACAAAGCGCTGTAGGATGGATGACGTAAACAAGTGCGAGAATAAAGCCCAATGAATATGGACAGCTGCCACTCACAGTACTTAACAACAACATCACAATCAAAGGATGTCTAAAGTGGGGCTTAAAATACTGTTTTTAGGCCTCAGTCGAAAAAATCTCCAATGATTTGCTCTGGTGTGTTAACCAGAATGCCTACATGTGATATCCCCCCTTGTGACTAAGGCCCAATCCCAATTCTATTTTAGAATTCTATACCCCTTCCCCTTCTCTAATATTCCCTTAAATATTCCCCTAAGATTTGGGACACCACTACTATACGTCACACGTCATCATACATCGTCTAGCTCAGGGGTGGCGAACGTCAGTCCTGGAGAGCCGCAGCCTTGCAGAGTTTTGCTTCAACCCTAATCAAACACACCTGAACAAGCTAATCAAGGTCTGAATGGTTACTAGGAAGCTACAGGCAGGTGAGTTTTAATTAGGGTTGGAGCTGAACTCTGCAGGGCTGCGGCTCTCCAGGACTGGAGTTCGCCACCCCTGGTCTAGCTCCTACAGTACACACACCTATACTGGTGTGTGCATTAGAGCCTTTAATTACCGTTCTATATTAATGCGCTGCTTACTGACACACACACACACACACACACACACACAGTGTGTCAGATATAGCGCAGCTCACACATCCAGGAGCAAAGAAATTTGTCAACGCTGCCCCATGACTTTTATTAATAACAGTTTAAATACTGAATTGCTACATTATATTTTCCAGAAACGAGACGATAAAATCGCTGTTTTTGAAGTAAACTCACTCTAAAAAGAGAAACACACAGATGAGCATACACGCAACTTTCATCTCTCTCTCTCTCTGTCTCTCTCTCTAATTGGCAATATTTGAGAAAAGGGTTTAGTGATTTATAATTATTGGGGGTACTAGCACTCCTCAATGTCTATGGTGATTATCACCCTGATCAGACATGAAAATATGTTGTGGCACTATCGTGCAGTCAGTAATGATATGACGTTAGCAAACTTTAACGATTTTTTCCAAACATTTCTTTGAGTAACATGACTGTAAATATGAACTCACGATTGAATGTAACATAAAACAAATTATTACTTTTTGTTAAAATCTTTATTAATGCCAAAAATGCTTACATTTATGTGTCTTATTGTTCGCTCGGGCAGCCATGTTGCCGCTGAAGCTGGTTTACGCTGAGATAATTCATACACCTTTGTTTGAAGTGTGGTCCCGAAAAATCTTCGTTTGAAGGGCTATTTGGCCCTCCCCCTTACCACTCCAACCAAAAGAGAATCGAGACACCCCTACCCCGTCACGTGAACGCACGAAGGGCTAAGGGGTGGAATTGGGATTGGGCCTAAGAACTTAAAACTGACAAATTGCTGCAGAACACTCCTCCAGAGAACTGAAAGAGTATTTCACTGAATAACAGCATTCATGGATAAATGAACCTCAATGAATGTTCCTCTGGCATTCTCACATCTAATTATTTAAATGGACACAAATTATTTCAGAAGATGTCAGGGGCGCGGGAAGATGTTTTCGGGTTGGGGGTGCTGTGTGTGCCCGTGTTGGGTGAAATGAAAGGGGGGGGGGGGGGTCACCTCATTTGACAACTCCACAAAGCACTACAAGTGCGTCGATATGAACACTTGTTTAAGTGGCATATTATAACCACCACTCTGACATGCAAAAGTTTAGGCTATACATCTATTTTTGGGAGGGTTCAATGTTTGTTCAACCAGACGTTATAAACTAGACTTCCCCTTCAAACAAAAGAAAAATGACCAAACAGGCAAATCAATCAGGCTTAAAGACATATTATTTTGAGTGCGAGTAACACCAGATTGATCGGTTTACAAACCAGAAATTAACAAATATCACAAGACATAATCTCAAAAGGAGAAAATACAGTAATTCTTATCTGAAAGATGTTGATGTGGAAAAGTATCTATAGTCCATATGGTCGTAGTCCAAAGGAGTGTAGGCCAAAAACACATTCAAAAATCCACTATCATGAAGGCTTGCAAAAATATACACACTAGACAGTTCACGCTGTTTCTCCAAAAAACAATACAAATATATATTCCTTGTGAAATGCCATCCAAAAATTGGAATTCACACTGGTAGATGCTTTTGCAGCTCCTATATGCCATGGCCTTCACCCAATGTGTGTAAAAACACTAAAGGCTCCATGTTGCTCTTTAAACAGGCCTTACCATGTGGGATTAGCAGCTCAGGCTAACCCACCAAACAGTAGGCACATGACCTGAGGCCCTCATTCTGGGCAATAAACAGAAGTTTCCCACAAAACAACATGTGAGTCAATATCAGGTAGGCCATTCCTACCTCTCTATAACATCACTGACTTCCTCTTTGTCTATCCCGAGTTATATTCCTAGATTCCTATAGATAACCAGCACCCCCTTATTGGCAGGGAAGAGAAATTACAGGAAAAACATGTTAGCAGTCTCTAAGACTGTTACAATATACACACTGGGAAATTTGACTGCATACCACATTTTTGAAATTATCGATAGTAGCTGATCAATCTCGGGGGTTGGGCTGGGTCCGCTAGGCTTACTTGTCTCCGTGCTCATGCTGGAGCTTGTTCACTTGCGTAGGTGCTCGTGCTGGGGCTGGTGTTAGATGCCGATTTTGGAAAGTTTTTGCTGGGATGGACATTTAAAAAAATCTGAAATTTGCTTTTGCGCCATTATCTCCTTGTATTAAAGTTCATCTTGTTCGCATACTGTATAGTTCATATTTGATACCACGCGCCAGCATCACATGTTCATGAGGATTAGGCTAATCATCCCATATAGAAAACATCACAAGTAAAATTAATCATGTTTATCTTTATAAACAAAGATATTTTTATGTTTATATTAGGTTTATTATAGCCCACGTACAATTTACATTTCAGAGATCATTACAAATAAATTATTAAATGCTAAAACTGAATAAATTTAAATGAACAAACTTGGCGTTGCATTTGAAACCATGTGAAAACAGGGGGTGCTGCAGCCCCCTCAGCACCCCTACTACCCGTGTGCGTCCCTGGTAGATGTACCAATACAGTGAGTCAAATGGGGCTTTAAATCACTTCATTATTTTGAGAGAACTGTCAGTGTGCAGGCCATATATGTAAACAGCCGTCACGAACGGTCCTGAGGGTTATCATGGAAGATTTATTGATAGTTCCCCCTGTCATTCAAGTGCCTGTGTGTCTTGAAGTTTTCAGTGACCTCAGCTTTATTCACTTCTCATGCTTGTGAACTACATTATAATAACTACAGCTGCTTTGGTAAGAACATCTCTGAAAATATAGAACATAAAAGGAAAACAAAGAACCAGGACAGAGTTAATAACACAAATAATTTGTCTGAATATAATTGTGAATGTGAAACTGTGTGAAAAATAAATTCATTATAATAATATGCTTTAATTCCTGACACAAGAAACCCACAAAATCTATATGGATTAACGCCACATAGCCTGGACTATAGAAATACAAGCTCAAAATCACTGGGATAAATCCTCGATCGATGTATTGATGTCAATTACTCAAGCAAGCACTTAGCGTAGCAAACCAGGCTAAATTTACTCATCAGTCTTGGAAAGAGATTAGACTGCATTATTGAGAGATGATCAATATCTAATGTTATAAATGATCTAGTTGGACTCCACGAGCTTCTTTGGTTTGTTGGAGCATTGATGTAAGTCTTAGATAGCCACTTCACCACTGGGAAAATGTGCTATATAGGCCAAGTCTCTTTTTTCTCATTCTGTGGGAGCCTGGTTAAATCGGATAAAACATATTTCTCAGGATACTGCAGACCTGAGGCCAAACTAACACAAAGAAACACTCTGCTATCCACTATCAAACTAATTCAACTGTTCTCTAGCATCAGTGCAGGTCACAGAGGTGTATGTTTTGCTAGCTTCTGCTAGCCAGCAGAGAGTAGAATAATACTTTCCTACATACTGCTAATGCGATCAAACAAAGATGTACATGTAGCTAGATAATATGTACTGTTTCTTAGAAGAATTATGGGTAACACTTTATATTTATTTTCAAATCTTGTTGTATCATTAATGAATAACTACACAGGAACAAATGAGCAAATAACGCAATATTAACATTCTAACTATTATTTACTAACAGACTTATTAACAAATTAGTAATAACACAGTAATAGCAGGCAGTTCATTATTAACTACTATTTTTTCATACTTTGCAGAACACTACTAAGAACTACTATTTACAAGTTCATAATTAAAGTGAATACATAATGTATAATTAATTCTATAAATGAAGAACATGGTAACTCCCTAGTAATTACAAGTGAATGAAAGCTTATGAGGTTTTTATAAGGTTTTGGATAGTAATTCCTTCTAATGAATTTGGTTGTACCTTAATTAAGTCATGTATTACTTTATATATTTTATACATTCATATTTATTTTTTATAAGCCTAAATATTTATTAATATTTTTTCTCAACCATCACATTTTCACCACATCTCAAATCCTGCATTGTGTTTAATAGCATTCTGAGGTGGAAATGGCATTTTAAACCATTTAAAACGCCCAACTTCCTTGTTAATTTCAGTTTAGCTACATACAATTAAATAATATTTTAACTAGTTTTGCATAGTTTGACAAAATTACAGCTTGATTGGAAATAAAATAATATAAAAAAAAATCATGTTTACCTGAGATATTTAATCTCAAGCTCTTCACTGACACTTTGTAACTGAGCACACATGTTTGATATACACAATTGAGGGATAGTCATATTTTTTTAAAAACTGATTAAAATATTGTATTTATTTATTTAAAATGAGTAAACATATACATATGCATTTCACTCATTGTTTAGATTAGATCTCAGTTTTGAACATAATGATTTATGCTGTATGATGATAAGTCTGGAATAAAAATAAAAAAAGCTAAACATAAATGTAATTTTAAAAGAAGCAAATTAAATGATAAAGACATGGTAAAAAAAAAAATCTTTGAATTGAATTCTTCTGGTTTTAATAAAAATCAACCCCATGACATAAAAGTGCCTGTTGAAGAAACATCTAGTAATTTTACTTATTACTTTTGAAAATTAATTCCCCAATCCTGGAAATAACTCACTTTGACTACAATGTTTGCTTTTTAATATTGCTTTTTCAATAAGGGAGACATGCTCATGTCATCTGTTGTCTCACTTCACAGATATTCTTCTTTCCTTTTAATAAAGCAGAGAGTGTAGTCAATTAAAAGCATTAAATAAATACTGTGCACTAATGAGCATGTAATTATTATGCCTATTAGTGGAATTCAAATCAACATGATCAGGTTTCAATTTGACATTCCCTGTACGTACAAAAAAAAAAACATTGCAATTGCACTGCAAAAAAAAGATAGCAATGCTAGCAATCATGCAAAAAGATCAAGTGTGCAATTTCAATCAAGATCGCCTACAAACATGATATGCAACAGATAACACCATCCATTTGACACCTTGTTTCCTCAACTGAACCATTTGAATTTGCATATACTTGCTCTCCTGGTTTATAAAAGCGACATTTTGTTGTGCTTTGTTGTAGCCCTTGGGGGGTGGGGGTGGGGTGGAGAATATTTCATGAAACAGTGTTTCAGTGTGTTTCTCAATCCTTCCGACTTAACAAATTAATATTGTCTTATTATACCTGTCAATCTAGTTTCAACAACCAGTTAACAACCACTGCTCATATGCCTTCAGAGCTGATTCACTGCTGGACCTGCTGTTTAAAGCTAATCATTTACTATTGAAGCTGAAGAATTCCCTTGCCTGCCATTTGTTTAGCCTTTTGCTAGCATTTTACCACGAAGCTCACATCTATTATGCATTGCAGGTGCATGCATTATACATAGGCTAATAGGGCACAGAAAATTATAATAAGACCAGCACCTGCAGAGTTCTAATCTGAAGGCAAAACACTGAGTTTTCCTTCGGTCATGAAGATTTGGTACCACGCAGCCAACATCAATATTATAAATTTACCAAAATTCATAAATACATTTTGAATTACACATGCACCCTTTACTCATTTTGAAAATAAACACCACATGAACTCACCATACCTCATTTTACTGTTTAATAATATTCACAGGGTGTGTTTACAGTCATGTATATAATGTCAGCCTAACTGTATAACTCTGACAGTTCTATTATTAATACAAGGATGTAACTGTGTAATTGAATCTATTTGACACATAAAACATAATGAAAATGTTAAAGGTCATACTGTATACTTGATTTTGGCTGAGTTTCTCTACATTCCCATTTATTTGCAACAAGAAACAGCAGGATTCTTTAACAAATTGGCTACAGTTTCCATGGACCGGATTTAGATTGGATTCAAGAGGGTTCTTCTGAAAGCCAGGAGATTACTGATTGGGCTCAACAGAGCAGCTGTTAGAGAAATAAACTGATGTAATTTAGTAAAAGGATGGACAAATTATGAACATACATGATGTTCCCCGATTGCAATAGTTTGATGAATTTTAGTCAGTGGTTTTGTCAAGGAAGCAGTACAAAGCTTCAGCTGTAAAATAAAGTGATTACCATAATTCTGAGTGTTAACGTCAAATAGCAGTCTCATTACGCATGCCACAAAGATAAATCATGACCAGTAATAATCCAGTTTTGGCTTTGGTTCAAAAACGGCAGTGCAGATTCCATCTAATTTATGATATTAGAGTCATTAAGCAAATCATTGATGGATGCACTTATTCATTCTGATCATGTTGACTGTGGGTGTAGTGTCTCGCATTACTTTTTTGTCAAATTTCTTTTTTTTGTCAAACATTATTGTCACTGAGACTCATGTTAGGTTATGCAGAAGGCAAGCAATCTTTATCACTACAATAATAATGGTAATTGCTATGGTTGATCATTTCATACAGCTATCTGTCATATTCAGTTTTGGTTTCCGTTTCATGGACTTTTAGTTTTGCATCTTATTGTTTCCTGTGTTTCCTTTCAGTTTCCATAGTTGTCATGGTTTCTCAGCATGTTCTCATTTGTTACAGTTAAGTCATTCAAGTCATGTTTACTTTACGTTTTTTGTAATACCTATACTGTTATCAAGATATCATTGTGTAATATACCATTACATACATTTACCATTTATCAACAACAACAACTAACATGTAAAACAATATTAAAAGAAATGAAGTTTGGGAAAGTGTTACTTGTGACCCAGCTCACATTAAAGAATGCTTTCATATGCGCTGCAGTGCTGATGTTACTCTCTGCACAGCAAGGGTTTCTAAAGTGCACACAGCATGCACTCTTAAAAATAAAGATTCTTTATTGGCATTGATGGCTCCGTGAAAGAACCTTTAACAGCCATGGAGCCTTTCAAATGCACAAAAGGTTCTTTATCGTAAAAAAAGGTTCTTCTAATTATTTAAATGTGATCCTGGACCACAAAACCAGTCATAAGTAGCATGGGTACATTTGTAGCAATAACCAAAAATACACTGTATGGGTCAAAATGATTGATCGATTTTTTATGCCAAAAATCATTAGGATATTAAGCAAAGATCATGTTCCATGAAGATATTTTGTAAATTTCCTACCCTAAATATATATAAAAAAATTATTATCATTAGTAACATGCATTGCTAAGGACTTCATTTGAACAACTTTAAAGGCGTTTTTCTCAATATTTTGATTTTTTTTTTTGCACCCTCAGATTCCAGATTTTCAAATAGTTGTATCTCTGCCAAATATTGTCCTATCCTAACAAACCATACATCAATGGAAAGCTTATTTATTCAGATGTACATGTAGATGTCGATGTAGATAGTGTAGATACATCTCAATTTCAAAAAATTTACCCTTATGACTGGTTTTGTGGTTCGGGCCACAAATGTTCTTCACACTAAGAAATGGTTCCTTTATGAACTGTTCAATGAAAGGTTATTTATGGAAATCAAAGTGGTTCTTCTATGCCTGGCATCGCTGTGAAAACCTCCTTTTGAAATGTTTATTTTCTAAGAGTGTAAAGCCCAATTTTCTTCAGGGTCAAACCCGTTAAATCCCTGAGCAACATTTTTATTGAGTATGAAGTGTAAACCTTTCTCTTCACTGCTTTTATTGAAGTCAAAGTGAGTGTTTTTGTCATAATTCCATGCATCTAACCCTCTGTGAACAATTACATGGCACATAAATCAGACATTTTCAGTGTACATGTTTCTTTAATGACCTGTGATGGTGAGGAGAATGCTGATGAGCCATTGTGACCTACTGAAAGGGCAAAGATGACAGAGGCAGGTGGCAAGGGCTTTGTTGATGACTCAAATAAAGTTATTCAAGCTTACAAATCTGTTTCAGTCGCTTTGTAGGGTTATGGCTGCAGAGCTTGGAATGCTTCATAAATCAATAGAAAGCCTCAATCAATAAGCTATTTGGGATTAAATTCTGTCAGTGTCCTCTCTCTGGAGCTGGACTGGCACAGGTTCCATGAGACGGCCAAGAAATGCATCCTCTCACTAATATTAAATGCTGGAATTGTGATAGCAAATGTATTTGTGAGAGAATGTTTGTTCTGGGGGTTTTTTTTGGCTCGCTGTTTGATGTCTTTCGTTAATGTCTCAGATGGATGATATCTTGGCATGTGGCTTTAAGTTTTCGAATATCAATGTATAAAAACAACTATTTCTAAAGCTCTTTAAAGATCTTAGTTAAACCCTTATGGGAAAAACCAGGCCTGAAGTAGTTTTCACTAGTTTAGGTTGATCTAGCTGGTTTCTAGCCTGGCCAAACTGGTGTTTTGCTGGTTTTGATTATTAAATTAGTATTAATCTCAGTTTCGTTTACATGTTCTTAACTATTTTTAAAAAAAATGGTCCTTGGCTAATTCTGTGTTTCAGGTTCAAATCAGTAATTAATCAAATTAGTTTTTGTCAGTTTTTATCTGTGAATCAGATTGTATCCAAAACGAATGCTCTAGTGCTAAGAAAATAGCATCTGAAATAGTAGTCAAAAGCAGTAGTTTGACAAACTTTACATTTACATAATTGCACACTGGTAGTTAGTCATATGCAAGAGGTTGACAAAACAAAAGCAGGATGTTGCTCTGTCTCTTGCATTTTTACAGTTCATAGCTTTAAGGTGCTGTGGTGCTTAGCATGTTATAATCGGGATTTGAAAATTTTCTCAACTAATAAAAACATTGACAGTGAAGCTATATATTGACAGGAAAAAATATGTAGAGAATAAAAATATATGTAAAAAATGGCCTACCAATGTTAAAAACAAACCTACGGCCTTGCCTACAGGTAACATTAAATTTGATTTGAGTACTCACACAGCTTAGCTATGTCAACAAAAACAGCACTTGGCTAGGATCCAACCCATTTGTTTTTGGGCTGATTTATAAAGCTTTTATAAAGCTTTTAAGTCAACATGTTTGTATTGCAACCTGAACGCATCGTCAGTAGGCGCGTTTCCATTACCCTTCAAATTGCGCAAATTGAAATTGCGAATTGAAAATACGCTTAATGGAAACGCATTAATTTCGCAAAAACTCCCATATATCGCAAAAAAGTTTTTACGCTCGCATGAGGTGGTTTTTTCAGGCAATGCGAAAAAGGATTAATTCGCAAAACTGCAATGGAAATGGCTTTTTCGCATTTACAGGTCACATGGCGTATGTACAAAGTCATATGATCATTCTTCAACGTACTATAACCTCCAAGAAACACTTCATAAGTGGCCGCGCTCCAGTATAAGGGGCTTTCCCTACCATTAATGCTTAGACAATTTACATTGCACACGTCTGCTGAGCAGTGTGGCTCTGATACAGTCACTGAAGCTGATTACACAATGCTTGTGTTTATGTTTTTATACAGTCTATGGTTTATTCCAGCCGCGCCGCGCACGTTTCTGAAGCGGCTCTTTTTGCTGCTTCTGTAAAGATACACGCATAAGCCTCCTTTGAATAAATATAGCAAAAATCCGTCAAAATCCCACTAAAATACTTTGCCATGACTTATCGCGAGATGCAAAAGGTTACGTTTTAGTCACATAACATTGGTTAATGGAAACGCCGTCATTTCGCAATACTTTTTTATCGAC
This sequence comes from Sinocyclocheilus grahami, assembly GCF_001515645.1. NCBI lineage: Eukaryota > Metazoa > Chordata > Actinopteri > Cypriniformes > Cyprinidae > Sinocyclocheilus > Sinocyclocheilus grahami. Next base: position 367,461 of record NW_015505891.1, on the reverse strand, counting down.
ATTTATAAAATATCGCCAAAGTTTTGCGCAAATCTTTAATGGAAACGCGCCTATTGTCACGTTTATGGCCTGTTTTTTGTTTAGTTTTTCCTCTGTTCCTGCCTCCTGTTTCTGTATGCCCTTATTTGGTTTCCTTCCAGTTCCTGTCCTGATTATGTTTATTTGTCTCTGCTGTGTTCTATTTATTATCCTTGATTACTCCTCACCTGTTTCTGTTCTCCCTGATTGCATTACATGTGTTTATAAGCCCTGTGTTTCTAAGTTTGCCTTGTCTGGAATTATACGTTGAAGTTGTGCTTCATGTGAGTCTCGCCCTTCCTTGTGTGTCCCTTTTGGATTATTTATTAAAGACTGTATTTTTGAGTTTTTCCTCGTTTCCTCGTTCTTTGTCTTGTCCCAGAAGGAAACCGTGACAGAATTCCGGACCATGACAGTGGTAAGAGGTGCTTTTTCTCCCATGGCATGGAAACTGCCGCACGCTTCGCCGCGCTGTTGTCAAGCCCGCTGGCCGCAGCTCACTCAAGCCCGCCAGCGGCAGCTCACTCAAGCCCGCCGGCCTCTCCACTGCCAAGCCCGCCATCATCACCCTCTCCTCAGCTCAAAAGAGGAGATTGCAGAGGAAGGGACTGTTGGCTCCAGCACCCGAGCTCGCTCCAGTGTGAGCTCCTGTTCCCGAATTTAGCCCACGGAGGGTTCCTGCTTCAGAGCTGCCTGCTCGGCCATGGCCCCCCGAGTTACCTGCTCCGCCCTGGAGGCATTCCTTTTCCCCGTCCTGCACCATCCTCCAGGGCACCCACCCCCCTCCCCGGTGGAATTGTTACGTGCGGGACGTGCCTTTCGGGAGGGGGGAGTAATGTCACATTTATGATCTGCCTCCTGTTTCTGTATGCCCTTATTTGGTTTGCTTCCAGTTCCTGTCCTGATTATGTTTATTTGTCTCTGCTGTGTTCTATTTATTATCCTTGATTACTCCTCACCTGTTTCTGTTCTCCCTGATTGCGTTTGATATGTTTATAAGCTCTGTGTTTCTAAGTTTGCCTTTATACGACATTATATGTCGAAGTTCTGCTTCATGTGAGTCTCGCCCTGCCTTGTTTCCCTTTTGGATTATTTATTAAAGCTTGTAGTTTAGTTTATCCTCATTTCCATTGTTCTTTGTCTTGTCCCAGAAGGCAACAGTGACAGTCATTTGGATTATTTTTGGTACTGCTTTTGACATTTTTGCATTGAATAATTGTAATTGCATGAATCTGTCTGTCATGGTTTTTCTTATAACGTTACTGTACATAAATGTTTAGGTTTATTGGTAGGAGTGGGATTAGCGATTATAAAAATATGATGTTATATTGTTACTAAAATGGTTATTTTCCTGCATATTTCGGTCAACTGCATTTTATATCCTCTTACATAGGCTATAAACTGGGTAGGTTAAGGGGTCTAAAAATCTAAATCGCTTCTTGATAAAATGCATTGATACGAACATCTTAGATACGTAAATATTTTTTTTATATAGCTACAAATACATAGCTGTTTGTACATTTTTAAACGTTGAAATATGTCTAAATTGTACGTTTTAGCATCAATACAAAAAGGATCCAACACATTTTTTGGGGGGCCTGATTTATAAAGCTTCTAAGTCAACATGTTTGTATTGAAACCTGAAAGACCATGCTAAAGTGTTATGATAAACACTCTTTAGGATCTATTGGCAAACGCATTGCGTCATTAGCATCCAATTCATGAGACAAAGGGCTGTACACACCACTGTTGTCTCTAGAGTTCAGTGGTGCAAACACACTGCTGTCATTTCTGAACATATTTCTTACTCTTTGCTTCTGGCATGAAACACCCTTGGTGTCTGTTGTGCACTTGGTGAATGTAAAAATCCTATATTTTCTCAGTGGAATCTGTGCTGTGATACTTATAAACACGTGAGAATACATTTAAAAAAGGTCCACTTTTTGGGGGGACTTTTTTTCTGTTGCTTAGAATTAAATATTTGTTATTTTGCTCTTTGTTCGGCTGTGAATTAACGTGCATTGCTACAGAGTTTTGTTTTTTGTTCAGATATTAATTGAAGTGCATTTCGTTTTGTTTTGTTCATCTCTTCATCTGTGAATTGAAGTGGATTGCTAAAAAGATCATGGAAAAAGACAGATTCAGTTCTATATAGCACTTAATTTGCCACTTAGTCGAGAACACACAATAGAAAATGGTATATCTTTTGAATTTCAGTTCTGATGTAATAGGCCTAGACACGACTCATGAAGTGACAAACCCTCTTAGCACCACATTCAGGCAAAGGTTGACCCCATTCATTAGATAAAGTTTGCCATAATAAATGGGTCTTTAATTAGAACTCACAGGCATTCTTTAATGGTGAAAGATCTCTCAATGATGTTGACCCCCTATTAAAATAGCTGTAATGCTGGCTTTTGCTTGTGATAAAGAGGGTTTTTTTTTCAGGCACTGTACAGTAATTGCAAAGCAATACATCTATGCGATAATGTGCCTACAGTTTCTTTTAAGATTGTTCTCTTTTTCCCAAGCCAGCTGAGGCAAATTACAGAGACCTATTAGGTGACTTCAAGAGATAGAATCAGCACAATCAATTTCCTCCTGAGCTTACCAAGTAAACACACACACACACACACACACACACACAGTCGTTGGCTGCTTTGAGCTGAATGATGTCCATTAATGGTGAAAGATCTCTCAATGATGTTGACCCCCTATTAAAATAGCTGTAATGCTGGCTTTTGCTTGTGATAAAGAGGGTTTTTTTTTCAGGCACTGTACAGTAATTGCAAAGCAATACATCTATGCGATAATGTGCCTACAGTTTCTTTTAAGATTGTTCTCTTTTTCCCAAGCCAGCTGAGGCAAATTACAGAGACCTATTAGGTGACTTCAAGAGATAGAATCAGCACAATCAATTTCCTCCTGAGCTTACCAAGTAAACACACACACACACACACACACACACACACACACACTGCAACATGATCTCATGATAATTTGTATGTATTTTACATAAAATGTACATTTACTTACGTTTTTACAGGCACTAAAATGTACAATACTGACGTATTTTCAGCATCTAAACATACAAATACTTACGTATTTTCAGCATTTAAATGTACAAAACTGACGTATTGACAACACCTAAAAATGAATCCTTATGAATATTGAAATTGCGGCATTAATATTATTATTCGTTTTTAGCTGTCATATCAATTAGCTTGTTTTCAATTGCATTATTAAATTGTTTACTCGTTTACTTAATATGAAATATTAACATTTTGTTTTGTTGTGGGATTTCTGCTGCCAGCTCGTTTCCAAAAATAGGCCTACATAATGTTAAACAAGACTTCACTTTAAACCTTAAAATAAATCAAATTTCTGCAATCGTTTAACCTTTACTTGTCATGTAATGTTATAAAATGTACATTTACTTACGTTTTTACAGGCACTAAAATGTACAATACTGACGTATTTTCAGCATCTAAACATACAAATACTTACGTATTTTCAGCATTTAAATGTACAAAACTGACGTATTGACAACACCTAAAAATGAATCCTTATGAATATTGAAATTGCGGCATTAATATTATTATTCGTTTTTAGCTGTCATATCAATTAGCTTGTTTTCAATTGCATTATTAAATTGTTTACTCGTTTACTTAATATGAAATATTAACATTTTGTTTTGTTGTGGGATTTCTGCTGCCAGCTCGTTTCCAAAAATAGGCCTACATAATGTTAAACAAGACTTCACTTTAAACCTTAAAATAAATCAAATTTCTGCAATCGTTTAACCTTTACTTGTCATGTAATGTTTACTTTGTTTGCCATGGGCCACAAAAAGGCATTTTCTCAGATGCTGTGACTGACAATAGAACTATAAAATACACCAAAAACCCAACATAATTATGAAATGAAACAATTGTATTAATGCGCTGTAATCCAAATTTTCAGAATCCATATGATTGCGAGGAACAGACCCAAATCCAAGCCTTTATCACAGACAAAATACACAATGACAATAATATACTCAATGGCCTGAAGAAATATGTGTGTTCATTCAAATAACGGTTTTTCTATGAATTAACTAGAACACAGTCCATTTCTACTCTGCTTTTCCTTGGGACAAGAGTGGGCTATCCTTCTCACATTCCTGGGGGGTCATAAAACCAGTGATATCATGATTAGTTGTCATGGTGACCAGAGGGCCTGGTGTTCAGCAGACATCCTGGCATCCAGTTTATTGAGTGAGGGGACTGTGACGATTTGTTAACCTAATGAATAATTGATTTGTTAAATCAAATTAAAATTAGTGTGTCAGATTGGTCGAGACGCTACAGAGGTCTTCATCTCCATCCCGAGCAGCGAGTCCAGTTACCGTAAACAGCAAAGCCTGCGCCGCTGACTGATTCGCTCTTTACAAATTCAAATGTTGCCGCTTCAAACGACAGCTTTTGCAGCAGGATATGGATCGTTTAATCTTGGGTACAACAAGCATGTAGACTGTACAATGATGACACATATTGAATCGTAGGCTGCGATGGCTGCGACACACGTTAGTGCAACGTCATCAGCATGTGCTAGTGGTAAACAAATACCGGTACATCAAGATGGATCGCGCTTTGGCAGTTGTGCTTTTCATGTGCGCTGAAACAAAGAAGAGGCGTCGGTGGAAGAGGGCAATATGGACCCGCTCATGGCTCGGAAAAAGAGGACAACTTGGGATGCCAGCTGCAGTTTCTCTGCTATCTCCTTCCATGCTAGGGATGCAACGATTATAGATTTTGTTGGTACGATTATTGTCTGAGGAATAATCACAGTTTTTACGATTATGACGATTTTTATGCATTTATTCATTTCCCAACATTACAAATGTATAAAATCACATGAACACTCTTTAGATATTAAAGTGTTATTTATTGCTGACTTTTGAAAATAACAGAGTAACCAACAATACTGCACAAAATAATAATAAACAAAAGACAAACAAAAGTCCCTCTCTCCCATTGGAATTAAAAAAAGGTGACCTCTGCTCTGTAAACATCCATGACAGTATTTCTCTTTTGAAAATAACAAATGGAAATAGATCACAGAAGTATTTAATGTTTTCAGTTTGTACATTCTTTACATTTCTTTTGGACCTGGGGTAGAGAATTTGGAAACATGGTGAAAAAAAATCTTGTTGGTTTTTACTTATGAATAATACTACACCAGGGATAGTAAATAACAAAGTTAATGAAGTAGCCTATTATTAATATACGACTAATATTAACTTTATTTGTCCCACAGGGGAAACTGTTACTAATAATGGAAATAAACTGAAATATTATTGTAATCAACTGTCATCCATACGTATTCATTTTAATAATCTTTATAATAGTTCATATGATATTACATGTGGCCCGAGACAGCAAGCCGTGCATTATCCCTTATGTATTCGCTCTTTAGCAGCAGTTTTTTTACAGCAATATTTAAACGACACCCTGGTCATTTTTGGTGTACTCAAAATGGTCCCACACTATCGACAGGCATTTCTCTGGTGGAAATAAAGCTTTGCTGTTTGGTCCCTCTGTCACAATTCATCTAATGCATGTATTAGCCTCCGTGCCTCTGATAAACACGTAATTTTAAGCTGGTGCACCGCTAGTGTAACTTTGTTTTCATTCTGCGCAAGCTGCAACAGTGTAACAGAAACACTCGGTTTAGCGGCACCTTTACGATTAATTAACCGTGACGTTTTAAAGCGCGGTTAATCGCGAAACCGGTTAATCGCTGCATCCCTATTCCATGCCATGTCCTTTTTGGTGCGGTCATGATAGCAGCTAGAGGACACATCGTACAAACATGCCCTCTGCTGCCACAACTCAACAAGAATTTGTTATTTATGGGTATCCCACATACCAGTATACCTTCTACTTTTTGTTGCCTCCATGGCATTGAAATTGTAGCGCCGCTGGTCGCGTGGATCAATACGTCATTTCATGTTGCAATTTCATTGGCTGCTGAGTAGATGCAAGTCGTTGCAGCAAACACAATGTGCGTTGATCATGCTGAATTTCTGACACTGTCAGAAAACTATCGTAGGCTATCTTTGGTCGCAAGACCGGGTAAATGCATGTCTTTGAACCTCTCTCACTGTACGACATAGGACCACCAATTAAGAGCCACGATCACAGAAATTGCCATGATTGCTTCACGATGGCAATCTTTCGTCTGGGACAGCCAAAAATCGTACAGTGTATCCCGGGCTTTAAACGTTGAAATACGTCTAAATTGTACATTTTAGCATCAATACAAAACGTACAAAAATTTATGTTTTGTGCTTGTAAATATTACGTATTAATACCTACGTATAAACATGAGACCAGGCTGTGCGCGCACACACACACACACACACACACACACACACAAATATACTATTTGACTGACAAAAATACTCCTCCCATAAGCAAGCAGTTTTCAAACAACATACACTTCATTTCGTTCACATTCAGCATTATTATAACTGTGAAAGTAGCCCACAGTGGAGCTCTTCACAAAGTGTTAGGTTTTCTTTTTCACTCATCGATAGGTTAAAGAGTACTAAACGAAGGCAGTTAGAGGAGATATGAATATATAACACAACTAAACACTAAATAAATGTCTCATCAAGAATGTGAAATTGTTAATAAATGATATTTCTGTTAAATATTCCACCTCTCAAATACCTTACATTTTATGCTTTTTCAAAGCATTTCATTTTGAATATCTAAAGCAACCCTGTTCTCTAGCCAATGTTTGAGACTATCGTCAAACTGAGCATCCTGATGACTCATGGAGCTTGAACCTCCTGTATTTCTCTTCACAGCAAGATATTCAGCGGAAAATTCCATCTTTTATTCAACAAGCTGCAGAGGACACTCGCTCTCCCCATGTCATTCTCGAGAAACAAACTGGGGTCATTTCCGCAGCTCACCCCCACATGCTGGGCTCTCTGGAGGTCCAGCACATTTGTTTTTGAGGTCAGTTGGGAGGCTATAAGACAGAGGCAGGCTTTTATGTGCAGATTTTCCCTGATTTCATCTTTTATTTTAGAGGCTGATACACACACAATCACAGTCTCTTTTGTTTCAGTGTGCTTTTTTGAGCATTTCAAATAAGAGTAGAGGTTTAGACCATAATTAAATAAACAGAACAGTGCAAAAAATAATGACAATATTTGAAGTAAATCAATATATATTAAAATAAATAGAAAAATAATAAGGAAGACAAGGCTGATTTAGCTTTTTGCTTTCTCTCCCATATGCACATTCACACTTCCTAGTCACTAGAGGTTGTACTATATGCCATGGTCTCCATGGCAACTAATCCCAATTTTATGACAAGCATGAAAATCATAATAAAGACTTTCAATTTTTTTGTGTAAAGACCGTCACAATTTGCTTTTTCAACATCTTTTGTTGATCCTGGATCAACATAACTGTCCAAAAATATAGACTTAACCAAATCCCTACCCCTAAACCTAACCCTACCCATAATTTATTCCTAAAAACAGTGTGAAATGAGAGCTGATTAACAAGGGTGTAGAAGCACCTAATCCTGATTGGAAGCCTAAAACAGATATTTCCTGAAAAGTTGTCCCTCAATTCTGATTGGTTGATAGGAATGTTGTTCCAGGATCAACAAGGATGTACTTGGTGAAATCACGGTCACCAGTCTGGCACACAGCTGTGTGGATTTATGCACACAGCATTACTTCGACAACTGAAGATATGTTTTTGTGAACGCCATATCAGACAAAACAATAATCAAAGCTTGCAAAAATCTTATTCTGCAGCTAAAGCTAATAATCAACTTTTGATTATTCTCATGAAATAAATTGCTAAAATAATTATCATGAAAATCACTTTCTTTATTTACATCAGCGGTAAATAAAATGTTACAAAGGCGTCTTCTGGCATATCTTCTAGCATATCTCTTCATGTTTAACTGGGCCACTGTTATCAGATAAACGTCTTGAACGATAAAAACATCTTGGATCTGAAATTGCCTCCCATGAAGTGTAGCCAATTAAACTGAGTGAATATGTCTAGATGAATGTCTTCTGAAAAAAAAAACACTGATTTATGCAATGCATTTGTAACAAATTCAGAGTGCTTCTGAACATTGCTGTCAGGAATCCTAAATAGTTGAATATGTAAAAAGTGGAAGTTGATGGCCTGTTTAAGATTATTAATAAATCTTTAAGAAAGTGCAAATGTTCACGTTTTATGTTGTAGGTATTTTATTTTATTTTATTTCCTTTCACCATTACCTATTGGTAAAAACAGTTTTATTTAATTGTGCTCGTATTAGCTTATTAATGGCAAGTGTGTCATATGGATGGGATTTGCCTTTACGTGTAATTACTTTTTTCCCTAAAAATGAACATTAATTTGAAAAATCACATACCCATTTAAAAATAATCATTATTGTTAAAATTGTAACAAAGTATTGTATCTAATTAAAGTCTAAATATTCAAAATCATGTTGTACAACTCTAACCCCACCCCTAAAAATCCCAAATAAAGGTTCTGAGAGCCCTAGTGCACTGTTTTTACTGGTAACCAAAAACAATGTGCTTCATGTGGTAACATTTAAAAGAACTGATTTTACTACTACTACTACTACGTCTACTACTACTACTACTAATAATAATAATTTTTAATGACTAAATCAACCTGACTGCATTAAGTAACACCATCAAATGCAATTTTAAGGGTCTAATTAACTAAAAGTAAACCATTTCATGTTCTGTTACCAGTTTGAAATATACAGTGTAGAAATGCAAAGATAATCATTTATCAATAAGGGACACACTTAAAATATAATATTTCATGGAAATCAACACTCAACAGGGTCCTTTTGGCTTGTCTCTGTAGTAATCATTTGAACAGAGTAAATCAGAAAGCTTTTCCAGTCCAAAGTATTCAGTATTTTTGGGTCACTGATGTAAAGTAGAATCTGTGTACAGTTCCGTTCTATATTAATATAACCAGGCGGACAAGGAAATTTTAATTCACAATCAGAACAAGAGCAAGACAGGTTCGGTATAACAGCCTGTTCACTGTACCTGTCAAACTAGACTCTTAAAAATAAAGGTGCTTCACGATGCCATAGAAGAACCTTTTTGTCTAAATGGTTCCTTAAAGAACCTTTAACATCTGAAGAACCTTTCTGTTTGGCGAAAGGTTCTTTGTGGTGAAAGAAGGTTCTTCAAAATACAAAAAGGTAAGAAAGAGATGGTTCTTTAAAGAGCCTTTGACTGAATGGTTCTTTGTGGAACCAAAAATGGTTATTCTATGGCATCGCTTGAAGAACCTTTTGAAGCATCTTTATTTTTAAGAGTGTAACTTTGCTATAGTATAACAGCATAAGGATGTAACACAGCTTAAATTCTCTGGTGTATCTTATGGGAAGTGCAGTACTTACTGTGTTATTATTCAGGCATACAGCTGAGAGGCTCTTCTTCCATTGGCTAGTGAGGCCTGCATCTCAAATTATATTAGAGTTACTGAGAGAAAAGGGCTTCTTCAACCACCATGCTTCACATATTCTATTCCTCCCAAGGCTCTGTGTCCTACATATGCATATCTGTATATTACAGTTCAGCTGTATTACCATAATGCCCCCAACTCGATACTGCTGGTGCATTTGATGCATTTTACATCTTAGCATTCATGAGACTGACATTTTCAGCTGTATGTAACAGCTGTATGTCCATTTATACACACACACACACACATTATACATATATATACATATATATATATATATATATATATATATATCATTATTTGTGCCTGAACATAACAGAGCAATTGAAATGCCTCCCGAGTATGGTGCACAAAGCGATTCTGTTTGTGGATTTCAATATACCATCTATAGCAAATATTGTTGCTTACCAGCAAATAAAAGTCTGAGAGACAATGTGCACTCTCAAATGCACATTCAATAACCTGGACTTTATAGAAAAACAATGGCTTACAAGCACTGCATTTCTATAATTTTCGTGGCCATTACTGTAAATCTACTTTCATGCCTGTCAGAGGAGTGCAGCAAAATCTCACTGAGATGCAGTCTATTAATCTGCTCAAGTCACTGTCAATCAAGTTGTCTCACTCTTAAAGGTATAGTTCACCCAAAATGAGAAAAGAAAGAAAGAAAATGAGTATCTATATATTATTCTCTCTCTCTCTCTCTCTCTCTCTCTCTCTCTGTGTGTGTGTGTGTGTGTGTGTGTGTGTGTGTTTGTTTGTATGTACAAAAAAGGAGGACTGTTGGATAAATAAAAATTATGTAAGTTGGAGGGAGTTTGTCATCTGAACGCTCCCAATTTGATTAACAAAAAGATAGACGAATAACTTACACAATTACTAAATGAATACCATGAATGGGTAAAGAAATAAAGTTCATAAGATGCATACTGTATAATGTAAGTGATTAAGCTGGATGTTACTATGACATAATTACATAATCTATGAAAAAAATTTACTAATAAGGTGAAAACCCTTATTACACATCAAACAAATAAATGAAAGATCATGTTATTAACTGACATCAGCTATATAATATCTAATGCAAAATTAGAAAACATATATTGGCAATACAATGTGTACTCTGTAATGAGGCTTTGTTAAGTGCTATTTATATTGCTTTTAATTTTATTACCACATCAGTACACTCCATAACCCATAATGACAAAGCAAAAAAACTGATTTATTATAACTTCATTAAGAAATTCATTCACGCGATAAATTTATTTAAAAAAATAAAATAAAATAAAATATCACATTGCACAAACCATTAACTTTGTACTTTTATTTGTTTGTTTGTTTGTTTTATTTATTTATAAAGCACAATTAAAACAACGTAACGTTGACCAATGTGCTGTACAATCTCTAAATAAAAATTACACAGTATTAACTTTCAGACAAACAATGACCAACAACAACAAATGTTATAAAAAAGCCTCTTGCTAATTAGTCTGCAGAACCAAATGCTAATTCAAGTAAATACACTTTCAATTTTCGTTTAAAATAACCTAATGACAGAGACAGTCTGAGATGTAGAGATAGCTTATTCCAGCGCTTCGGAGCTGCTACTGCAAATGCCCGGTCACCACTCAATTTCAATCTAGTCCTTGGAATGTCTAGGATCATTTGATTTGCTGATCTAAGAGACCTGGGTGGTTTGTGTATACGAAGGAGATCCACTATATATGGTGGGGCCAAATTATGCAATGCTTTATACACAACAATCAATAGTTTAAAATCAATTCTGTACTGCACTGGCAACCACTGAAGTGACGCTTAAATCAGTGTTACATGCTGTTTTTTTACGAGTACCTGTTAAAAGCCTAGCAGCTGCATTTTGAACCAATTGAAGATGATTTAACAATTCTTGACTAATACCCACATACAGTGAGTTACAGTAATCTAGTTTTACAGAAATAAAAGCATGAATAATCCTTTCAAAATCACTGGAGGACAGAAACGGTTTAACCTTTGCTATTGATCTTAAATAGAAGAAACAAGATTTGACCAGTTGATCTGTTTATCAAATTTCAAAGAACTATCAAATTGGACACCAAGGTTCTTTACCACAGATTTACAGAAGGGAGCTAAATTGCCCAAGTCAAAAGAGTTTTGGGTGTCAAGAGCCCCGAACCAGATTATTCCAGTTTTGCTTTCATTCAAATTCAGATAATTTTGTGACATCCAAGATTTAACTTCATGTAAATAACTCAAAAGTGACTCAAACAAGCTTTTATCCTGTTTCTGCAAAGGTAGATAAACCTGAGTGTCATCTGCGTAACAATGAAAAGACACGCCATGCTTATGAAATATAGAACCTAAGGGTAACATATATAATGAAAACAAGACTGGGCCGAGAATGGAACCTTGTGGAACTCCACTAGACAATGGGGCCGTTTTAGAGTAATGTTGATCAAAATGGACTGAAAACGTCCTATTAAAAAGAAAGGATTTGAACCACTCAAGTGCCATACCCTGTATTCCCATTATCTTTTCGTGGTATCAATGGTATCAAATGCTACACTGAGATCTAGTAAAACTAAAACCACTGAGCTACCTGAATCAATCGAATTGAAAGGTCTGCAGTTGGTTTAATGCAAATTTTTTCTAGAATTTTAGATAAAAATGGCAATTTAGAAATAGGCCTGTAATTAGATAAAACATTTGGATCCAAATGATTTTTTTTTTTCAAAAGGGGCTGTGCAATGGCATACTTAAAATCCATTGGAACTACTGCTGTTTTGAAACTTCTGTTAATTAAAGTCAGTATACTGGGACCATTAAATATCAAAAATGTTCTTAACTAATCTTGATAGAATAATATCACAACCACAGTTTGTAGGTTTTAACTGGCCAACTACCTCAGCTAGAGAATTAAGAGAAAACTGTGAAAATTGATCAAACACAGCAGAGGTGAAACAAGTAATGGGTGAATCATATGAAACAGGTACCAAATGTTACCTAATATCATAAATTTTCTGCACAAAGAAATTCAGCAAATCTTCACATGTAATGGTGTACAAAACAGGACATGTAGTAATAGGATTTAGCACTGAGTTGATAGTATTGAAAATAATTTTAGAATTACTATGGTACCTTGAAAGTAAATCAGCAAAATATTTTCTCTTAGCTGACTAAACTGCATTCTGGTAAGTAGATAAAGACTGGCGTAGCATATCATAAGACACCTGTAATTTGTCCTTCTTCCACCTACGGTCCGCTGTCCTACAAGCATGCCTCAAGCCCTGAGTAACCTCATTTAACCAAGGTTCTGGTTTGGCTTTAACACTCTTAACCCTCAGAGGGGCAATGGAATTTAAGATAGAGGAACATACAGAATTAAAAGTATCAAGTGAAGCATTCACATCTAAATGCAAAGTTTATTTCAGATTCAAGGAATGCATTTTTAAACTGATCAATAGTGGCTGCATTTAAATTCCAAACCTGACGAATTGGACATGAGGTATTACGAATAATACCAGGGATAGTTACAGTACATGTAATGGACATATGATCAGAAAGGGCTAAATCATGAATTTTAACATCCCCAACAGCAAGGCCATAAGTTAATGTGCATGAACATGAATAGATCCATAGATGTGTTGTGTAAGGTTAAAAGAGTTGATCATGTCCAAAAAATCTTTAGCCAGTGCATTGGAAGGACAACAAACATGCACGTTGAAATATCCCACAATTAAAAATGTATCATATTTTAAACAGATCTCACTTACAAAGTCTGAGAACTCCTATAGAAAATCCTTATTATATTTAGGAGGCCGATATATAATGCCACAAACAGTTGATTGTATAGAGTTTAGCTGAAACAGTTGCAGTTCAAAACTGGTAAACACTCTGGTGTGAAGATATCGACAATTAAAAGTGTTCTTGTAAATAGTTGCCAGGCCACCTCCATGACCAGACGCCCGAGGGGACGCCAGACGCTCCACGAAAACGGGCTTAAGTCACCAGTATTTATCCAAGTCTCAGTCAGACATAAAATATCCAGGCTCTGAGTGTTAAAAAAAGTCATTTAAAATAAACATTTTGTTTGCGAGAGATCGCACATTAATTAAAGCAAACCTTAGTTCAGTAGAAGCCTCCGTTATATCCAAATCGTGGCGCAGAGGTCGTAAATTTTGCAAAATTGCTCTCTGTCTGCGAAGCAGGGGGAGCCGGTGCAGCAGGATTTGACCATCGAAACCAAGAAGAACAGGTGTAATTCACTGGTATGGTGTCTCTGTTGAATGAACAGCAATAAAATAATACTTCTCCTTCATTAGATCAATTAAAGGGGAATATGGTGTAACCATCTGGTAGGCTGGGCTTGCCTAAGGATAGGCTTGCCTTCAGCTTTACTAAAACTCTGCCTTGATTTCCACGTCTTCTACAACGCTTTCTCCAGCCAGGCAAGCAGGGCAGTCGACACAGAAACTTCGAGAACAGACAACGGGTAGGAGAGCGATGAGTGTCGTATCCTCTCAGCAAAATTTTATGCAATCCTTCCATCGAAGATTTGATGTCAAATAGAGTTTGACGATCATACATTAACAAAGCTGGCTGACTCGTTACGGTGGAACACATAACAACAAAGGTGAAGACAAACACGCTGAGGAACAGACGACACGCCATCTACACCGGCACCATCTTGAAAATCCCTTTGTTCATTCAGTACTTAGTTGAAGCACCTTTGGCAGAAGCCTCAAGTCTATTTGGGTATGACAAGAACCCCTGGATTTGAGGATTTTCTGCAATTCTTCTCTGCAGATCATCTCAAGCTCTGTCAGATTGGATGGGGACTGTTGGTGGACAGCCATTCTGAGGTCTCTCCAGAGATGTTTGATCAGTCAATCAGGACATGGCGCTTTACACTTGGCAACAGCAAGTGACTTCTCTATCTGGATAACCGATCGGATCTCTCTTTCCCGCGCAATATTTAAATAAGTGTCTACACCGGACACGAGTGGCGCGACAAAATACTATAGAACCCATTATAATTAGTGATGCTGTCTACACTGGATGCGGTGCGGCGCGACACGACAAATCCCCGACAGTAAACTGATGCCTCGTTCTATTTATGACGTACTGAGACAAAATTCAAAGAATTTGCAGCAGTCGCTTTGCCGCGTCCAGTGTAGATAGCAACTGCAGGTGCGTGATAATTCAGATATGTGTGATATCTGAACAGGTTCTGTTGTTGCTCTGTATTCTTCTGACAGTTCGGGAGAGAGGGGGGCGAGGTTTTGAGTGACGTCGACTTGCAAATGCAGACACGATGGCTGGATTGCGTTTACATTACACTGAGATCCGATCACAATGCATCCTCGACTACCTCTGTTCCAGGACACGCTGATCGGATAACATTCAGATCAGAAGCACATTTACACTTGTCTTTTCAATGTGTATGTGGACAACATCCGGATACAGGTCGCATGTTAATGCCAAGTGTAAACACAGCTACAGAGTTGTTCTTACCAAGACAATGCCACCTTGCATTGTCTTGGCTGTGGGCTTAGTGATTGTCTTTTTGGAAGGTGCTGCTACCCTGACCGGTTCCCCAGTCCCTGCCAAAAACACCCCAACAGTAGCATGCTACCACCATATCTCTGGCATTGGTATTGTGCAGATGATGAGCAGTGCCTGGTTTCCTCCAGACACACTTCCCTTCTGCTCATGGGACTCTTCAATGCAGCAGATATAAGCTTCGACACAATCCTGTTTCTGAGCTCTGAAAGAAGTTATTTTGATCTCATGACTTGATTTTTGCTCTGATATGCATGTTATCATGAATATGGGCTGTCAAGCTGATTAATTGACAACATCATAAATGTGGTTTATAGGGCTCAAAATATTTCAAGTTTATTAGTGCTATGACTCTCATATATCATTCAGTGATTCAAGAGCAGCCAGTACATTCTTTTAAACATCTTTGTAATCCACAAAAGAAAAATAAAATCTTACAGGTTTGGAACATCAAGGAGTGAATGAAGTACATGATGACGGGATTTTCATTTTTAGCTGAATTCCAATTCTAATGGGATTAAACACTGAGAACACTGCTGCATATGGCTGAAATATCCTTTTCATGGCATTTCTCTGTACTCACCAGAAATATTTTGCAGTCTATAACTGTAATCTCAGAGGACGTGAGAGGACTGTTTCAATATTTCATCGAGTGAGTAACCATAGTGTCTAAAAAGTGAATTTCTAGACACATAGGTCACTTACTGTGGAGTCACATCAAAGTGGCAACGAATAGAGGCTGAAGTTGAGACAGACTTGTGATCAAGGGAATACAATAGCAGACAGATGCTCTATCTGCAAAGTTGCCACTAAAATCAATATTTGCTGCTTAGAAAACAACAGCTGACACAGAATGCGGAACCGCATAGTTGGACACTGGAGAGATGGGTGGACATGTAAAACTGGTCAATCCTATAGTAGCAGCAGGTCTAGCAGGAATACTGGCAAATCTCCCACTGAAAACAGCCCTTAAACCTACCTGACATTAAATCGTACTTGGTTATTAGGCTGCTTGGGTTCTGTGCTAGCTCTACTCTACTGAAATACCATGCTTTGGAAAGGCTTTAAGTTCATCCTCAGTCTGAGTGCTCATTTAAGGACTTTGCTTTCCATTATAGCCTCAGCGAGACTGAACCACACTGCTTCTGACCAAACACGGCTTATCTTCGGAAATTGCCCTGAAAGGTGCTTGAAAGAGTGATGTTGTGATCGCACCATGGCGGCTCACTCTCCCTTGTGGTCTTCTCTGCAAGGGCTTGTGATTGAGAGCAGTGCAATAGTGTAATAATGAAGTCTACAATTACACTTGAGCATAATATTGTTTAAGCCACAGAGCTAAGAGCTTTTTTCTGTTTCTTTTGAGTGAGGGTCTCCATCTCCCTCATGGTCAGATCCATCTGCCTGCCTGGCATTCTGCTCTGTAGGGATGGAGCCATTTTTCTCTGGCTCTCTTAGTTGATTGATGGGATTGTTTGGAGTTGAATTTGTATTCCTTGGCTGAGATGTATGATGTGAACAAAGTACTTTACAGTGGGACATACTTCAACTCTGACTTGATAGAGAGAACACGGGTGACCTTAAGTTGCACAGTTAATCATTTCAGTGTATATGAAATGTGCACATTTTTATTAGCAGTACTGCAGTTAGCAGTTGTTATTAATATTATACCATATTGTGTCATAACTTTTAAATATTTATTATGAACTGACATCATTCAGCAATGATTTAGTGGCAGTTTTCTGCACCACTATCATCACCAAATGGTACTGAAAAAAATAACAATTGTTTTCAAACAGATTTTCTGAGCACAACACTACAAACTTTTATATTAAGCTGTGAGGAGAAGATATTTTAACATCCCAAGAAAATATCAACACATTTTCATGGCAGTTTGCAGCTATGGTGGCTAATTTGTTTGAATTCAATCTTATTTGTACATTTTCATATAATCTGCTTACACCTCACTGACGATTAGTTACGGGTGGACTTTCATGTTTTTTTCTTAAAATCATGTTTTTTATGTTGTTTACATTGTACAAATTCATACGAAATCACCACCTCGTAAAATAATTATATTTTCTGGGTTACATGAGATTGGGTTGGAAAGTACACATCATTTTTTAATACAGGCAACCAAATTGTTCATTTTAATACAACCAAATTGTACATTTTAAAATACCCATTTTGCTCATAAACAACTTTGGTGAGTGTTTACAAACAGCTCCAGGAGAGGCATTATTAATGTGGTGCTCATTATAAGGCCATATTTAGTGGCACATATTAATATTTCTCTAGCATTCAGGTAAAACTGAACCAGTCAGATTTCTCTGCACTTGAGACCTCAATCATTTTTGCTCAGATTGCTGAACATACAACAGCCACATTCAGGGCTGGTGGTGGGGCAGTAAATAGGGAAATTTCCATAATGGGGTCATAAATGGTGTCTTCTTTCCGCTTTTATCTGTCTTTCTCAATAATTCATTCGGCACTCAACAGACAGGCCTTTTCTATCTTGCGTACAGTTTTGGTTTATGGATTGCTGTTGATAGACACAGACTGCATCAAACCCTTATATTGCCACAAATAATTATTTTAATTTCAATGTCATTATCATTTGATTTCTGTTCTTTTTTCTAGTTTCTTTCTTCTAGTTTCTTTTGCTTTGCATTCATTTGGAGCTTGATTTTGTTAATTAGTAAGCGTATTTAATACGCTTGTTTTGGCACATTTATTTTCTTTAAAATCTGCTCTAATATGCCAAATTTGTTGATTTGAGATGTGTCCTAGGTACTGCTAACGAATAAACAATTTCACTTGTGCTTGAAAAATCAAAGTCAAAGCAAGCAAATATATTTATGATCAAATTCTTGATACCAAAATGTTCCATTAACATGTGATGAGAATAAATAAGAACATGCAGTAGTTTAGCTAAATAAATGCTGCAGAACAAAATTTAAAAAATAAAACTGCTGAAAGAGGTTTTGGCTAAAAACAACTTCATAATAACTTCTTGTATTGATTCGATGCATTTTATATACACCTTAAATCTTGCTCCCCCCACTAATCAAGGCATTTGTTAATCCCCCCTTTCTTTTGAACTATTTGCATTGTACCATTACAGACAGCCTTCACAGATATATGTCAATATTCTTTTTCCTGAGAACTGCTGGCTCTGAAAAAAAAGGAATAATTTAGCAAGGGCAGTTATGAAGGCCTTTGAATAAAAGAGAAATAATTGTGATTTTCTTTCCAAATGCATTGCACCCTGTGGTTCTTGGCTCTGAATTAATATGTCCATAAATATGATGTTGTGGCCTGGCAGAATAATTTGCATCACAATATCAGTGTAGCTATGGGTGGCTGTTTTTTTTAAAGTGTGCTTTGCAATATACTGTTAATACATTGTAAATTATTATTATTTTTTTAATAATTAATTAATGTGTACAGATTATTTTCATGATTAGTCTGAAAAAATGTAGTTTGAATAAGGTATAAGTTACCTGTCCATAGAATAAAGATTAATTTGTTAGCTTCCTAAAATGTTTCACGTCAAAGATGCAAATGTGTTTGATGTCTGACTCCAATTTGCATATCTAACAATGTAAACAACAACAATGAATAATGTGCTCACTGGCCATGAGAGAATAATCAGATGTTCAAAAAGGAAGATAAAGCAGGTCATATAAGGGGAATGTGTATCTTGAGTTTACAATTATGATATGGCAATTCAATGGCCTGAACAAGCATAAAACATCAAGGTTTTAGTTTTGATGTACAGCTGATAATTACAAACAAATAAAATAAACATTTTAAAAATGATATATTCTTACACATATAAAAAGAATGAACTGTTGTATTGTACTTGTTATAAATTAAAGTTTTTCAAATAAAGCTCCCGTGTTCTTCTCCTCAGATCTAATAAATGGAAACACACTGATGATGTGCAGGGGTGTTGTGAGCTTTTGCCAAGCCGTCTTTCTGAAATAAATGGAGGCCTGTTTATTTGTGGCACCCATGGGTAACATACAAGCAGACAAAGCAAGAGTTTCTTAGAAAAAGAAAACATGAAATCGAATCTGTTGTGCTGTAATGCACCTCCAGACTCACTATTAAGCTCATGAGCCACATTTCAAAATTTCATTATGCCACCAATTTGCCCTCTTGCTGTGCCCTCTGGGAGTGATATTCAGCATTAACAGCAGCTTAAACAGAGAATTGGCAATAACACAGGTCTGGTCAACACGTGTGTTGCCAAATTTACATGCCAAGACATTGGCTGCATTACACTGATGATTCTGAACACATGTTTTCATATACAGAATCCGTGTCAATCTTCGGACCAAAGCCTCACAGCTTTCACCAATGATTAATCATTTGATCTCAGGTTTTTATTGTATCCGTACTGCTTATTAGTAACACTTGTTAATGTTTGTACCGTAAACACTTTTCCTAGCAGATAAATTCTTATGTTAATGGTGTGCTTACCATCTGTTGAGCACAATAGCTTACCTATGTGAAGCTAAATAACTTTTTGTGAGTTGCTCTGGATAGGAGTCATAGCTGATTGTAGATCCTATTTAGAGGGGTTTCATTCCCTCTGTGTTTCATTTCACCTCCCTTAAATATCTGTGATCTCCCCAGCCCTCTTAAAATACACGATTATGTGCTGCTTACTTAGTGCCTTAAATGTATAAATGTGATTTAAACATTCAAGTGGCAATAAGATTATGTTTTTGTGCAATTTTAAATGAACTGTTGATTACTCTTGAAACACTACACTCCTAAAACAAAATACCATGGGAACAGGAATTGCTAGGAATTTATGGGTAACAATTACCAATTTCTTTCTATTAAGAGAAATATCTAATAGATTAGGCTATTTTGAAAAGAAAAATACTCCTAAAATTTGTTGTGTGAGTTTATTTATTTCAAATCAGAGACAAGATGATGAAAGGCCTATGTGTCACGGGTACAAAAGGAGGATTCAATTGTAAATGTGAAATATAACAGTTTATTAGGAAAAAGTCCCAACCAGACCAAAGGCAAGAGTCAAACAAGGCATGTGCAGGATATAGTCACTCTTGGTAGCGCAGGGACGCAAATGGGCACCCGTGGATATCCCGGGAACATATGATCCTTGGGGGCGAATCCTGGAACCGAATTCCAATGAGACGAAGGACAGGAACAAAGAACTGAATAGCGGGAACACCAAACGATCTGACAACACAGGACGGATAGCACAGGTGTTATATAGCTGAGCTGATGAGCTACAGCTGGCGCAGATCAACAGTCAGCAGCAATACCGACACACCCACTCACACACAGAGCGAAAATGGGTCAGTGAACCCATGAACCGTGACAGTACCCCTCCCCCTAGGAGCGCCCCCCGGCGCTCCCCAGCGAACTTACCCGTTGATTGTAATCATCAATAAGGGAGTGATCCAGAATGTCCCTGGCAGGAACCCAACTTCTCTCCTCTGGACCGTAACCTTCCCAGTCCACCAAGTACTGAAATCCACGTCCCCTCCGTCTCGAGTCCAGAGTACGGTTGACCGAATAAGTTGGTTCCCCATCTATGAGGCGTGGCGGGGAGGGAACCGGGGCTGGAGGATTAATGGGTGAATGAAAAATGGGCTTCAATTTAGAGACATGAAAGACGGAATGAATTCTGCGGTACGCTGGAGGAAGTTTGAGGCGGACTGCCACTGGGCTAAGAATTTTAGTGACAGTAAATGGGCCAATAAATTTTGGGGCTAGTTTATTACAAACGGGCAGAGAGGAATATTCTTGGAAGAAAGCCACACTTTTTGACCAACGACGTAGATGGGAGGCTTCGACTGGTGGAGATCGGCCTGAGCCTTAGTGCGTGCTCCCACCCGGAGGAGAGTCTCACGGGCTCTTCTCCAAGTGTGACGGCACCTCTGGACGAAGGCGTGAGCAGAGGGGACCCACGACTTCGGATTCCAGGTCAGGAAAAATGGGTGGCTGGTAACCCAAACTACACTCAAATGGCGAGAGGCCCGTTGACGACACTGGTAACAAGTTATGAGCGTACTCAACCCATGAGAGTTGCTGGCTCCAGGAGGAGGGATTCTGTGCCACCAAACATCGCAACACTCTCTCAAGGTCCTGGTTGGCCCGCTCAGTTTGGCCGTTGCTCTGAGGATGAAAGCCAGAGGACAGACTGACACTCGCCCCCAGTAAATTACAAAACTCTCTCCAAAATCTGGAAACAAATTGGGGTCCCCTGTCGGAAACCACGTCCATCGGGAGGCCATGAATGTGAAAGACGTGATCAACAACAGTAAACGCTGTCTCCTTGGCAGAGGGTAATTTGGGCAAGGGAATGAAATGGGCCGCCTTCGAAAACCGGTCCACTATGGTCAAAACGACCGTATTACCCTGGGAGTGCAGTGACAAAATTGAGCGTGATGTGAGACCAGGGTCTTGAAGGGACAGACAGCAGTTGAAGTAACCCCTCCGGGGGTCGACTGGAAGTCTTACCACGAGCACAAACGGAGCAGGCCAAAACAAAATCCCTGATGTCACGAGCCATGGAACGCCACCAGAATCGCTGTTTAACAAGAAAGTTAGTACGATTCACTCCTGGATGACAAGCCACGTTGGAACAATGACCCCACCGAATAACGTCGGACCGTAATCTCTCTGGCACAAATAACCGACTCGGTGGGCACCCGGGAGGAAGCGTTACCCCTTCTAGGGCCACACGAACCTTCGACTCGACCTCCCATGTGAGTGTAGAGACAACGAGTCTCTCAGGTATGATACACTCGGGAGTAGACGGGCGCTCGGAAAAATCAAATATTCGAGATAAGGCGTCGGGTTTGATGTTCTTGGAACCCGGACGGTAGGAAAGAGAAAAGTCAAAACGACCGAGCCTGCCTAGAATTAAGACGTTTAGCGGATCTAATATACTCGAGGTTCTTATGATCGGTCCAGACGATAAAGGGTACCCCCGAACCCTCCAATCAATGACGCCATTCCTCCAAAACTAACTTGACTGCCAGCAACTCTCTGTTACCAATGTCATAATTACATTCAGCAGAAGACAAACGATGACAAAAAAAATGCATAAGGCTGCATCTTGTCGTCCGAGGAAGAGCGCTGGGAAAGAACCGCACCTACCCCCACCTCTGATGCATCGACCTCCACCACAAACTGGCGTGTGGGATCAGGGGCTATGAGAATGGGAGCTGAAACAAAGCGGCTCTTGAGGTTGGCAAATGCAGTCTCAGCTGCACTGGACCACCTGAACGCAGTTCTGATGGAGGTCAAGGCAGTCAGAGGAGTGGCTAGTTGGCTGAAATTGCGAATAAAACGCCGGTAGAAATTGGCGAACCCCAGAAACCTCTGCAGGGCCTTACGGGAATCTGGGGTTGGCCAATCTACCACAGCCTTAACCTTATCGGAATCCATGCGCACTCCCTCGGACGAGACGATGTATCCCAAAAATGGAACTGACTGTGCATGGAACGTGCATTTCTCTGCCTTGACAAAAAGCCCATTCTCAAGCAGCCTCTGGAGCACCCGCCTGACGTGCTGAACATGTTCCTGGAGAGAAGAAAATATCAATATGTCGTCCAGGTAGACATATATGAATTGATTGGCCATGTCTCTCAGCACGTCATTAACGAGTGCTTGGAAAATCGCGGGGGAGTTGGACAGCCCGAAGGGCATAACCAGACATTCAAAGTGCCCCCTGGGGGTATTAAACAGAGGTTTCCACTCATCCCCCTCCCTTATGCAGACCAAATGATAAGCGTTACGCAAATCCAATTTGGTGAAGATGGATGCTCCCTGCAACCGCTCGAAGGCTGAAGACATCAATGGCAAAGGATAAGTATTCTTTACCGTGATGTTGTTCAACCCTCGGTAATCAATGCAAGGTCGCAGGGAACCATCCTTCTTCCCTACGAAAAAAACCTTGCCCCCACGGGAGAAGAGGAATGAATGAGCCCGGCTGCTAGAGAATCAGAAATGTATTTCTCCATGGCCTCCCTTTCTGGAGCAGAAAGCGAGTATAACCTGCCCTTAGGCAGAGACGTACCTGGTACTAAATCTATAGCACAGTCATAGGGACGATGTGGAGGAAGAGAAGCAGCCCGGGACTTACTGAACACTTCCTTCAGGTCGAGGTACTCCTTGGGCACGTTAGACAGGCTCACCAGCTCATTCGGCAACAAACTAAATTGTAGTCCATAAAGTTACCTTCAGCTCCGGAATCCAGCAGGGCCTGGCAATTGTGGATTCCGGCTGCCCATTGCAGTCTTACCGGGAGGAGAGTTGAGGATGAGGATTTTCCCAGGGACAATCTACCCGACAGTACCCGCAGCTCTACTGCCGGGCTTGGCCTTTTACCTGACAGTCAACCAGGAAGTGACCCGCAGCGCCGCAATACAAACACAGTCCCCTTGCTCTCCGACGGTCTCTCTCCTCCCGGGAAAGCCAAGCTCTTCCCACCTGCATGGGTTCATAATCCAAGGTGTGACTGACCGTATTACAGGAACTGGTAGTGGAATACTCAGGAAGTTCCGACGCCAGCTGGCGGCGTCCTCACAGATCACGTTGATGTAGACGGGCATCTACCAGAAGAGCTAATTCGATGAGTCCATCAACATCAGTGGGTAATTCCATCGTAAAAAAATCTCCTTCTGAATCCGGTCAGCCTACCCATGCAGGATTGGGCTCACCAGCATACACTTCAGGTGTGGGTAGACGCGGCTTGTGTTGATGTTCGGTGCTTCTAGGAGTGGGGAGAACTGGCGGCGGGGGCGGCGCAGTGGGCGATCTCAGTTGTTGGAATTGGGTAGTGAGCTCGGACACCTGCGCTACCAAGGCTTGCACAGCTCGACCCGTAGCTAACATCTGTTCCTCTTGACGATCCATGCGTGCGTTGTTGTTAGACAAAAAGTCCCATAGATCCGAGGCGTTCGCTGAATCCATAGGTAGGTCAGATCTTTCTGTCACGGGTACAAAAGGAGGATTCAATTGCGAATGTGAAATATAACAGTTTATTAGGAAAAAGTCCCAACCAGACCAAAGGCAAGAGTCAAACAAGGCATGTGCAGGATATAGTCCCTCTTGGTAGCGCAGGGACGCAAATGGGCACCCGTGGACATCCCGGGAACATACAATCCTTGGGGGCGAATCCTGGAACCGAATTCCAATGAGACGAAGGACAGGAACAGAGAACTGAACACAGCAGGTACACCAAACGATCTGACAACACAGGACGGATAGCACAGGTGTTATATAGCTGAGCTGATGAGCAGATCAACAGTCAGCAGCAATCACCGACACACCCACTCACACACACACACATACACACACAGAGCGAAAATGGGTCAGTGAACCCATGAACCGTGACACTATGGAATTACACATCTAAGCAGCAGATTTTACTTTGCAGTTGTTAATAAAAAAAGCGAAATAAAAAATAAAATACAAATAAACAAAAAACAATAATCCAATAATGCAATCCTATATAAATTGTGATTCAGCTGGTAACTTTTTATCAGAACATTTCCCTGCGATTTACAGTACTTTCTGATGTACTTCTCTCTCGTCGTTGCAGGAAATTGTAAATAAGCTGAAACCCACTGGTTTCTCGCTTGATGTAATTCCTCCTCGCCTTGTCAAACACCTTTTAAATTCGATAGGGCTCAATCTTCTAGCATTTACAAATAAATGCCTAGAAACAGCAATTGTACCTGATTATTTGAAACAGGCCTCTGTCCAACCACTCCTCAAACGGCCAAATTTAGACCCTACAATTTTATCAAATTTTAGACCGGTTTCTAAACTGTCATTTATCTCTAAAATATTAGAGAAGGTGGTCTTTCAGCAACTGTACAATTTCTTGACAGAAAACGAGATTTCTGAAGTCTTTCAATCTGGATTTAGAAAATATAATTCTACAGAAACAGCACTTGATAAATGATGTACTGAGAATTGTGGATACTGGTAGCTCTGCCGTGCTTGTGCTCTTGGATTTAAGCGCTGCCTTTGACACAGTCGACCATACTGTCCTGTTGTCCCGTTTAGAGAAATTTTTAAGAAATATGACATTTCCTTTCATTGCTACGCAGACGACACTCAAATTTATCTCCCCTTAAAACAAGATAAACACTGTTTAGTCTCTCTACTATCCTGCCTTAATGATTTAAAGGCCTGGATGGCTGTAAAATTTCTAAATTTAAATGAAAATAAGACAGAGATTATCGTATTTGGGCACCCTGAATCAAAAAAAAAAATAATCCAATCTTAATCTTGGCCCTCTCTCTCCATATGTAAAACCCTGTGTAAAGAATCTGGGAGTCTATTTGGATAGTGCTTTGAAGTTCGATACTCAGGCCAGCTCTGTGGTCAAATCTAGTTTCTTCCATCTAAGAGCACTGGCAAAAGTGAAGTCCTTTCTGTCTTTTAAGAACTTTGAGAGGGCTATTCACGCCCTCATTACATCAAGGCTCGACTATTGCAGCGCACTTTATATAGGGATAAGTCAAGGCTTACTTTCTAGACTTCAAGTGATTCAGAATGCAGCGGCTAGGCTCCTGACTGGGGTTAAAAAATATGAACACATCACACCGACGTTAATGTCATTACATTGGTTGCCGGTTTGCTACAGAATTGATTTTAAGGTCCTTTTAATGGTGTATAAAGCTCTAAACGGCTTGGCACCTTCTTACCTTACTGATCTTTTGTTGGAATATGATCCAGGGAAGTTCTTGAGATCATCAAATCAGGGAATATTAGTGGTTCCAAGAACAAAATAAAAATATTTTTAAAAAAAACTCAGAGGTGACCGGGCATTTGCAGTAGCTGCGCCAAAACTGTGGAATAGCCTGCCGGCTAGTATTAGGACTGCCAGAACTGTAGGTAATTTTAAATCAAAACTGAAGTTTTATTTGTTTGAAATGGCTTTTAACAAATGACATAGTGTCATGTTATAATTTTGCATGTATTCACTTTTATTCTTTATTTTATTTTTTGGAAACTATTGCTTAATGTTTATGTACAGCACATTGGTCAACAGCTGTTGTTTTAAATAGTGCTTTATAAATAAAGTGACATTGACATTGACATACTTCAGTGAAACAGAGTCATTTTATAATATTCACTTTAGATTTTTATTTATTTATTTAAATGGCACAGAACCGGCACTTAATGTGTGGTTTATATGTTACTTTTACCACCAGTGCTAAAAATGCAGTTTAGCTTAATGTTAATGATAATACTGATAAATTTGATGATGGCAGCCATGTTGAGTTATTGTTGGCGATTCTTGCTTTTAGGCTTTAGCATATTACAACATGACCTTTTCACAAGGTTTATCATGATAATATCAAAGGTAATGGCAAATATGAAGGCATCTGGCCTTTGATGGTGGGCTGTGTATATGCATTGTGCACAGGCCTTGTGGGTAGTGTGAATACAACTTCAGAATGGTGTTTATATGCAGGTGACCCGAGTTGAAATCCACCCTGGTGTATTATATGTTAACTATCAACATTGATAATGGTAAGAAATGTTTCTTGAGCACCAAATCAGCATATTGCAATGACCTGAAGGATCATGTGACACTTAAGACAGGTGTAATGGCTGCTGAAAATTCAGCTTTGTCATCACAGGAATAAATGGCATTTTAAAGTTAAGTTTCAAGTTTATTTGCACATTGAAATGATTAGGTTGAGGCTCAGGCATTCCACATTAGTGCAATACAATATAAGTGCAATATAATACAAACCAATACAATTAGAGAGAAGGGGAAACAAGTTTGTAGTCATGTAGTATGTGTCTGTTTTTAAATGGCAAACGATGTTTGTAAAGAAAAATAGTTATCATGAGGTATACGTGTTGTATACATATTTGTAAGGAGTGTAGTGAGCATAACAGAGTGTTTAGAGTTCTGATGGCCTGTAGATAAAAGCTGTTCTTCAATCTGCTGGTCCTGGATTGAATACTCCTGTACCGCCTGCATGATGGCATTTTGATAAACAGGTTGTGTGCTGGGTTACTGGGGTCAGCAATGATTTTGCAAGCCTTCCTCAGACATTGCGTGTAAAAGATGTCCTGTAAGGTGCCTATAATGATTTCAGCTGCTCTCACGACTCTCTGGAGAGCCTTGCGATCGCTGATGGAGCAGCTTCCATACCAGACAACCAAGCATCCTGTCAGGTTCAATGGTGCATCTATAGAAGTCTGTGAGGATTTTGGGGGGGAGGCCAAACTTCTTGAGCCTCTGTAGAGAGTAGAGTCACTGACGGGCAGCAACCAGGACAGGTCATCAGAGAGGTGCACAACGAGGAACCTGATGCTCCCTATACTTTCAACAGCAGTTCCGTCAATGTGTGTGTGTGGGGGGTGTGTGGCTGTCCACCTGCATCCTCCTAAAGTCCACTATCATCTCTTTAGTTTTGCTTGAGGCAGAGGTTGAGGCAGAGGTTACTATCCTTGCACCACTTAGTGTTTTTACATCATCTCTGTAGGCCGTCTCATCACCGTTCATGATGAGGCCCAAGATGGAGGTGTCATCAGAGAACTCAAAGATGATGTTGGTGCTATGTCTGGCAATACAGTTGTGCATGAACAGAGTACAGTAAGGGACTTAGAACGCAACCCTGTGGAGCACCTGTGCTCAGAGTCAGCGTGGAAGATAGACAGTTCCTAATTCTCACTATAATGAGTCCGACCTGAACTTATCATGGTAATATTGAAATCCAACACAAACTTTGTCATTTTGAAGTCATCTTAAGAACATTCTTCTGTTTTGATGGATGGCAATAGAACTGTTTTTGTCAGATTTCAAACAGGGCAGGTTTGCTTTTATAAGCTCTTCAAATGGGGGACAATAAAATACTAGCATGAATTTATTTGTTATTATTTCGCACAATTATGCATCTGCATACTGGATGTTTATGATGACAAATTGTGCTGATGCAACTTCTCATGATACAATGTCAATTTCAAATAACCTGTTTATTTACAGTTTAGCGCATGTACATTTTACTGTTTTATATGATATGTCAGTTTCTCATAATATGTCTTGTAATATTTGGCAGAAAACAAAAGAGGGATTTTCATACTATTTGATGTCACGGGGTTATCTACAGTACCTCTCTGTTTGCATGTGTAGTCTGGCTTGCTTCTGAAGAGTGAGACTTCAAAGCACGCAGTGTTCATTTGTTTTGCTCACCACTATCCCCAGATGTTTAACCAGATAAAGTATTTAGTTTAACCACTAAAGTATGACTAAAACCTTTGGATTTCACAGTATTAAACCCGTGTCATCCCCAATCTGCAGCTCTTCCACTCTGCTGCAAGAGATTACAACTAATGGACAAACCACCATCTGTCTGCTAAGAGCTGAAAAATAACAGTTTCAAACCTTTTTCAAACAGAAATTAAACATAGATTTCAAAATTCTAGCAGATTATGTGGGATTGTAATTTTTGTCAATGAGAATGCTCTCTCTCTTTTCCTCTCAAACTCTCTAGCATCACCAATAGCCCAAATTTGCACTCATATTTCTGCTAATAACTTTTGAAGGCTCATGCCTAGTCGAATGCATGCCAATATTTCAATTTCTACGGTTCAAGATTTTTCACAATTTTGAATTATGCAAAAAAATAAACTTTTTAAAACTCGTACTAGACGGTTTGTCCCATTTTCACCAAAATTGTCTCAGATAATCTTCAGACAATGCTGGCAAAAAGTAATCAAAAGATTTTTGATAGACCAAACCATTCTCGTAAAGCGGGTTAACGAATTTGACAATTTTAGCAAAAATGGACATGAGGCTATATCTTCGCAACACTTTATCAGATTCTGACCAAACTTGATACATATTACGTATACCAAGTATAACCTGAGGGTACATGAGTAGTTTCGGCACAGCACCGCCTACTGGTCAAAATATATATTAAAAAATGTCATTTTTTGTTTATAATTTCTTAACAGTTTGACCAAAAATCATATGCTTGATCTCATTATTGTAGATTCAAAGTGGCATACTGAATCAAATGATACCCAATTTTCCTATATCAGCCATTTAAGTGTGGACCATTTCAAATTGTAACAAACTCTCTCAAACATCAGTTTTTCGAAAGCCACAATAAAAATATGGGATACAATCCATTGAGTTTTTGATACTAATATATTAAAGTGCCATAGTGTATACAAACAAGCAACCTCCACACATAAACAACCATTTCACCCCCTCCCCATAATATGTACAAATCAGAATCAGAATGAGTTTTTATTGCCAGGTATGTTTACACATACAAGGAATTTGTTTTCATGACAGAAGCTCCACAGTGTGTAGACAGTTCAAATCAGTTCCTTCAAAACAGTCCAGGCAATACGTTCTACAAAAACCTGTATTTCCAGCGTTGTTTGGCCGTTGCCAACAATTTTCTCCCAAACGTTCCAATACCGGCGATGGCACGATGAATCAGTCAATGAATAATCCACAGACCGTCTGTATTTAATCCATTGGCATCTCCCACACGCATTTCGCGGTCTCCTTCACTTACTCTCTCCACTTATATTGATGTCTTCACCCTCATACCTGAGGACGTATCCCCCTAGTGTTGAGGAGACAAACTACAGTAACAGTAATTCAATATAGAACTGTTACACACCCTCCCCTTTAGGAAAAGGCTGAACAGTCCCAAAGAAGGGTTTCAATTTCTCAACATGATATGTGACAATGCCATCCGGATTATCCAGCATTTTTACTTTATAATTAACCTTGTTAACCTGTGACACTACTTCAGCAGGACCTTGCCACTTGGCTGCTAACGTCGCAATAAAAGTGTCACCTGCACAAGACAGCGGATGAGTGAGTATCCAGACTAAATCTCCTGGTTGGTATTGTACTGATCTCTTTCCGATACTTCACTACAAACTCAAAGCTTTGCAGCCTAATCGCCCATCTTGTGAGACGGGATGTGGGTCGGGGTTGGTTGAAAACCCAGGTAAGAGCGGAATGATCTGTCAGTACGTCAAAACGACGGCCTTCTAGGTATTCACGCCATTTCTCCACAGCCCACACAACTGCCAAGCATTCTTTCTCTGCTGTAGAATAGGCCTTTTCAGCTCCATGCAGGAGTTTTGAAGCGTATGCTACGACACTTTCTCCCTCCTCTGACTCTTGAGTAAGAACCGCTCCGAGCCCGATGTTACTAGCATCAGTCTGCACTCGAAAGTCGCGACTGAAATCAGGGGGTCACAACACAGGGGTTTTCTGAAGAGCTTCTTTCAAAGTTTCAAAAGCTCGCTGACACTCTGCGGTCCATTCCCATCTAGCCTCTTTCTTCTTTAGAGCATGGAGAGGGGCTGCCTGTTCGGAGAAATGAGGAATAAAGCGGTGGTACCAACCCGCTAACCCAAGAAAGCGCTGAACTTCCTTCACCGTCTTGGGAATGGGGAAGTTATTTATGGCTTACACATAAACAACCATTTCACCCCCTCCCCATAATATGTACAAATCAGTTCCTTCAAAACAGTCCAGGCAATACGTTCTACAAAAACCTGTATTTCCAGCGTTGTTTGGCCGTTGCCAACAATTTTCTCCCAAACGTTCCAATACCGGCGATGGCACGATGAATCAGTCAATGAATAATCCACAGACCGTCTGTATTTAATCCATTGGCATCTCCCACACGCATTTCGCGGCTGAACATATTGTACACAGTCTAATAGTGCAACTTGACTCAAGACCTCAGGTAACATACACTTAATTTAACATAAGGCTCAGAGATTCAGTAGAAAAACATTTTCCCATCTCTGGCCTAACAAAGGATGCAAACGGTGAGCCATCACTCAAACATCCTGCCTCTCTATTAAAAAAAAAACCCCTCCTTCACTTACTCTCTCCACTTATATTGATGTCTTCACCCTCATACCTGAGGACATAGCCCCCTAGTGTTGAGGAGACAAACTACAGTAACAGTAATTCAATATAGAACTGTTACAAAATTTTGCAGTAAAATGCTGCATTTTACAAACACTTTAACACATTGTTATGAATCTAATAGAACCGCATTAACCACAGCAAATTTGGAGTCTCTATCTCAAACTCTCGATTGCCACCAACAGGCCAATTTTGCATTTATGTTTCTGCTAATAACTTTTGAAACCATAAGGTCTAAAAGTAAAAAAAAATGTTCACTCCAATTCCTTCCTCAAACCAAGTCGAATGCATACCAAAATTTTAATTTCTACAGGTCAAGATTTTTTTAACTCGTGAATGGTTTGTCCAATTTTTACCAAAAGTGAAAGTATCAAAAGTGTATCCATTTTCTCTTGTTTTAGGACTATTCTGGAGAAAATGAGTGCTGGGGAAAGACTTAAAAAATACAAAGTAAGCAAGTTAATACACACATATTTGCTGAAATTCATTGTGCTGTTGTTGTTAACAGGCATGGTTTATTTGCTTTGCCTTGGGATTGCAAGTGTCCTGGGACAGGTGAGGGAGTGAGTGGAAGCTGGTGGAGCTACTCAGGGAGGACATCAAATACCAGAGAGAGAGACAGAGGAGAGAAGAGCACAGGAGAGCAGGGAGAGAATGGAGAGACAATAAATTATTTATTAACTCTTCTCTCAAGAAGAGAAAACAATGTAAAAAATGTGTGTTACAATTTTTCAATATCTTTTTTTAAATGTCGCATTGTCAATGAAACAACCTAATTTCTGTAGTTTATTTTTGTGATGTAAATTCAAAATTAAATGAATAAGTTTGATAAATTATTAATTTTTGTAGTGTAATTTATTTGTAAATGAGCCTGAGTACTTTCTGTAAATTTTGTATTTTTGTTTTGCATATTCACATGTGTAAATAAAAGAGAAGTAATTATGTACATTGTTAATTTCTTTTTAATGCATCTTATAATTCTTTCACAAAACATTCTTCTTTTTTTTTTTTTTTTTTGTACGGTAAATAATTTTTTTTACCCATTTAAAAAAATTTTTTTATACATTACTGAAAGTACTTTTTACAACTATTTACAACATACAACATACTATTTACAACATAGCTTAGGTTGAACATCAGAAAAAAAACACAAATTTTGAGCCCAGTCCTGCCTCCATGTGTTCTGGGGTCTTCAGGAGGTGAATCTCTTGGTGAATGGCGAGCACCACCTCAGCGACTCGGAGGACAATGCAGAGACAGTGGAACGAGGCATGTCAAACACTCTGGAGAGTGGAGACCACTCTGTATGATGTACCACTGGCAGACAGTACAACATACTATTTACAACATAGCTTAGGTTGAACATCAGAAAAAAAACACAAATTTTGAGCCCAGTCCTGCCTCCATGTGTTCTGGGGTCTTCAGGAGGTGAATCTCTTGGTGAATGGCGAGCACCACCTCAGCGACTCGGAGGACAATGCAGAGACAGTGGAACGAGGCATGTCAAACACTCTGGAGAGTGGAGACCACTCTGTATGATGTACCACTGGCAGACAGAAGAGAAACACCAGGGTTTGGATTGTGGCACCCCATCTGTGATGCCATTCACTTCTAAGAAGATCCAGCAGCACTGTCAGGGCCTCCCTGCTCAGCCGAAAACCGTTAAAAACCTGTCCAGCGCTGGCACATTCAGCTTTATCCTGCAGTACAGGGGTCTGGTCTGATTTAGGGAAAGAAGGAAAAGAGAAATTGTTTAGAGCTATGACAAGGTAATTAATAGAAGAAATATTGATGTACTTTAGTAAACTACTTTTAGTAACTACCAATACCATATTGGGGAAAAGCTACTAGTTATATTTATAACCTTAGCTAAAGAGATAGTTCACCCAAAATGAAAATTCCAAACCTGGAACAACTTGAGGGTAAGTAAATGATTTTCATTTTTGGGTGAACTATCCTTTAAGTGAAGGTAGTATCTTGCATACTCTAATATACTTAAGGTATTGAGAGTAAAAGTAAAGGTATACAGTATTGTTCTGAAAAATAATTTGTTAGGATGGTTTTGCATTAATATTACTGCTGCACTGATGTGTATGTTGCATTTTACTTCTGAATATGTTCAAAGTTATTAAATTTAAAGTTGCCTACTAAAAATACTGTTGGGTAGTTTAATCTACAACAATGCATCATATTGTAAATTACCATATTTTTATAGTGTTGCTGTCTGTGAGAAAAAAAGAAAACTTAGTACTTCATATTTGTTCGAGAATTCTTAACGATGTACTTCCTTACAGTCCACCTCTGATTATTTTGAAAATGAAAGTATCAACATTTTGTCAGAATATTAACACATTTTTGCTAACTATGTCAAAGGCTGCATCTGAAGGACTCGGACCGGTCAAACAGAGCACTGTTCAGCTGTGACAGCTGACGCTGAACATTGAGCTGTACAATGCTCTATTTTTTTTTATTTTTGATAACCTGTCTACATTAGGGCTGTCAAAATGGCTGAAAAACTACATTAGAATTTTGTACTGAAATATTATCAAAATTCAAATTATATTCGAATTTAAAATGCATAATTTCAGTTAGGGCGAAGAAAAGCTTTTGGCTTCTCTCCTGAGGCCACAAGAGGGCGCATCGAGCAAAATATTACTAATGCACGTTTATTCAAAGCATAAGAAAACATGACTATCTGTGGGAAAAAAGTGCATAATGTTTAAAATAATGTTTATAAACCAATTATAATTAATTAAGTTGCTTATACAACTACAAACAAAACAGCATCATGTATGTATGCATAGTTTAATACAAAGCCAATCACACAAAGTAAATTTTTCATTTAAAAACATGAGATGCAGTGGGATGGGGGAAAACCCCCCGCCATAGTCTCAATATGTGTTTTTTTTTTCAAAGTTAAACTTGCATTAACTTTACATGGCTTTCTAAACATGCAGCTCTTTTGTGCGAGATGCGAGTGCAATGGTGATAGATGTCCCTCTAGAAAAAATGTGCGAAATATGCATTCTGTGTGAACGGCTTGGTTTCAGTTTTGACTTAATCAAGATCTTCTCCGCATTGATGTTCTCTTTTTCCGCAATATTTTTAATGAACAACATGCAGCAGTGCCGCATCTAGTGGCTTCAACTGGATAGGCTAACAAAAACAACACTTACATCATCATCAGCCACTGATAAGGCTGCCTCCTTAATGCACACCTAAAATTGTATTGTATAATTCAAATTTTATTTGAAATTCAACGAATATTCGAAATTCTATTTTTTTTGACAGCCCTAGTCTACATATGATCACCATGGTCAATACAATAAACTATATAAAATTGCACCTTTGTAAGATATCAGTCAGCATTTGAACTGCTATATGTGTGTGTGTGTGTTTTGTAGTTTTTCATATGCATCATTACATTATTCAAGTAAGCTCCAAGCCAATTCCTGCATTTAAAGTTGTAATTCGACAAAGTACGCAGCAAACCAGTGTAACTTACCTGGCCTTGGTCTTGGCTAAGCCTGAGGTACATCACCTACTTCTCCATTATGACGTAAAACATAAAAACAAAATGAGCAATTCTGGCTCCACCTATCCTGGCAGGATTGTCCTCTCATCAGCTCTCCTCTCGCACCGTTGCTATGCGACAGAGCGCTAATCAGGAACCTCTAGTGTGGCAATTAGGAAATCTATGGGCTTACATTTATGCCCCCCTCTGTGCTCGCTAAATGCCAACAGCTCGCGTGCTCAACACAACCCAGCGTTACAATGTGCCATAATTCCAGCCAATCAGAGACCGAGGCTGCTAAATTCTGATTGGCTGCCTTGACAACCAGTCACAACATTTCTTGCATTACCTCGACAGCAGAAGAGGACAGTGCATGCATAATTATTATGCAAGTTGATATTCTGATCATATTTTTTTCCAAGCACATTTTACCAATAATTATTAGCCTATTAATCTTGTATTTAATCACTTATAATCAGTGGTGGAAAGAGTACTTAAAAAATATACTCAAGTAAAAGAACCATTACCTTCCAAAAAATGTAGTGTGAGTAGAGTAAAAGCACTTGTCCAAAAAACTACTCGAGTAAGAGTAAAAGAG
>NW_015505891.1:327144-332190 GCF_001515645.1 Sinocyclocheilus grahami | reverse complement strand
CCTCTTCTGCTGTCGAGGTAATGCAAGAAATGTTGTGATTGGTTGTCAAGGCAGCCAATCAGAATTTAGCAGCCTCGGTCTCTGATTGGCTGGAATTATGGCACATTGTAACGCTGGGTTGTGTTGAGCATGCGAGCTGTTGGCATTTAGCGAGCACAGAGGGGGGCATCAGGTGAGCAAGCTAGTGAAACGTTGCACGCGCAAAAGAGAAGGTCTACACACATCCAAAAACAAATTTTTTTTGCAAAATTGATTTCTGTGCGCTCTAAAGACTTTTTTCTTTGCGAAACGAACATTTTCTCCACAAACTCAGATCGTGCGCGTGCAAAATGCACTTTTGTGCGCTCAAAATATGATCTTTCGCGCGCAGAATTGTGGCAGAAATGTAAGCCCATAGAAATCCTGCTAAGGTGGAGCATCCTTCATGCACTTCGGAGGGTCCTTCGTGCACTTCAGAGGCCTGGCCTTCGAAGTGTGCACACTCAACTTTGGGACACAGCCATAGACATCAAAGGGGGCTTAAGCACCTGCCCTTTTTCTTCCTCGAGAGAAAGTGCCTTTTTTTCTGGGGAGTATTTTTATACAATAATTTTTTTTAATATAATGTATATATGTGTGCGTGTGTGTTTCTGTTTGCACACAGCTTTCCCTGTCAAACAAATAAAAAAATAAAAATATCAGGTCGGGTCGGGTCGGGAAATGTTGATACTCTGTCGAGTTCCGATGCCTTTCTCCCCTCCGCAGCACAGGAGTGTAGCACATATTGATCGGCACATCACAGACAGACAGACAGAGAGCCGCAGAAGTGAAGCCCTCCCTCCCTTTCCACTGAGTTTGTCTCGGTGTGGAGGTGCGTGGTGATGAACAAAGACTAAGCTACCTGTGCCTCGAATTTACAGTTAATTATCCAAAAGACAAAAGACAAATATAGTTCATTTGTCTTGCTAACATCCATGACTCCTGTGTAAGTTAGCTAAAGTTTAGCTAAGGCAATAGGAAGTCTAGTAGGTTAGACCAGTGCACATTCTTTCACTGCATGATTCAGTTTATTAAAATGCATTTAGAATGATCACGAAATTCAAGATATGGGGGCAGAAATTTATATATTTGTATAATTTCATATAGTTAATCAGTATCACATGAAGACTTTATACAGCAGTTCAATAAACAAGAATTGAATACACTTACATTATACACAAATGACTGTTTTTTCGCCAACAAATATAATTCCAGTTTGCCTCTCTGAGCAACATGAGGTGTTTCGTTCCTGAATGAATCAAGTTTAAATGATTCGGTTCAATCGCAATGACTCACTTATTAACAGTGACTTGATGCCACCTACTGGCGGTTTCAATTTCACATAAAAAAAAAAAATCTAATATCAGTATTCAACATTTTATGTTTAAAATATCAAAACAGTATTATTACATTTGTGACTGCAGGTTAAAACATTCATGTCCTGCATTAAACAGTGTGTAGATGCATCTAAATGCCACTTCTAATGCAGCTTCTGTGTTTTCTCAGCATTGCAAAGATGAATTTTGTCAATACTGATTTCATTTGCTTGATATCAGCCCAAATTATTTATAATATTAATTGACTGATTAAAGTTAAGAATTTGACTGAAAAGATGATGCACACTTTTAGAAAAAATGGCTTTATAAAGGTAAAATGCCCATAAAAAGTAAAAATTAATTTAAACTTATTGAAAAATATTAATTCCTGTCACTGCTGTGAACTGATCACCACACAAAATATGCAGAATATAAAAAAATTTAGGAGTCAGCTGTCCACGTTAGTCCTTATCAACCTTATCCTTATCAAATATCAGCACAATAACACACTCAGCAAAATGTTGGCTAATTATCGTTATCGATAAAATCCCAGAAAATATAGAGTAATATATTACTGAAAAAAATTTTTTTTCCCCAATATCGCACACCCCTAATATATTTAATGTTTTGTTTAGGAAAAAAATTAAATAAATATGAGAGGTGCCCTTTTTTCCACTTGAGCCCCTGCCCCCCAAAATGAAAATGTCTGTGCAAGTCCCTGGTGTTAGGAAACAATCATTGCTTTTGCACTTCCATTTAGTTCCACTAGTGGAGAAAAACATTATTAACTTATTAACACATATAATAAAGTGTTCTTTGTTGTGTTGAAAGAAGATTATAGGATGACCAAATCTTTCAGCGTTCATTACTGACTTACAACTTACAGTACAATTTAGTACATTGTGAAATCATATTCTTCATACATGGATCAGAGACAGACGTACACAAATATGGATGTATGGATTCGATCTGCACTTATCAGTTAAAAAATCAAGAGAAGCTAAAGCTGTAGCTGACATGATGGTTAAACAGTATAATGTAATCCTGTCTCTTCTCCTGCTCACTGCTGCACACATGGATGTAGTTGTAATTCCTTCAGCAAAATAGATAACAGTGAATGCTCAGTGAGTGTTGATTAAATATTAATTGAGAAGCACCATCTGCCTTTCCTCCAGATTAAACAAAGCATGTTGATATAAAACAGGCCTTGAAAACTCCCTAGATTCAAAGTGTAAAGGGCAGTGCAGTTGTTATTATTTAGCACAGTCATCCAAACTTCCCCAGTTAATAAAGTTTTTTTTTCCTAACAAGAAATAAAAGCTAGGCATCTCTTTTCACAGTCAAGCAACAATTGTGTATTTTGTTTTATGGAAGATGACTGACAACATAAAGATGATTTACAAAACAATTTAAATCCAAACGGTTTGAATCCAGCTGGTTGGTTTTGTTTATAGTAAAGTAGCCAATACCGACCAGTATGTGTTGATAAATGTGCGAATTCAGTACTAATAAAACATATCTCAAGTCAAGGAAGCTTTTAAATAACCAAAAATGTCTCATGACAGTGTTAAATTAAGTCCTTGTCAAATGAAGATTATTTGTGCAATGACACTGTAGTGCTGAAAACATCAAATTGGTTTGTCAGTAATTTTTATTAGTTTAATTTTCCATGTTATTTATAACTTTAAAACAAACAAACAAACAAAAAAAACGTTGTGATTAATTATTTTTGGATACCAACTTTAAAATAATTCATATAGAAGAGTGCAGCTGTGAGAAACCTTTGAGCTTACCTGACAGCTTGAAACATACAGGGATCAGAGACATAAAGCAGCTTTCATGTTTTATGAAAGACTGGCTCGTGGATGAACCTCAGTGACGTGCATAAAGAAAGGATGTATAGGATATTTGGATTTAAAATCATTGTCTTTCTTCTCTCCTTTAAGCCCCTGAAACTGTGCCATCTCTGTTTAATCGGGAATAAATGTGCGAATTCAGTACTAATAAAACATATCTCAAGTCAAGGAAGCTTTTAAATAACCAAAAATGTCTCATGACAGTGTTAAATTAAGTCCTTGTCAAATGAAGATTATTTGTGCAATGACACTGTAGTGCTGAAAACATCAAATTGGTTTGTCAGTAATTTTTATTAGTTTAATTTTCCATGTTATTTATAACTTTAAAACAAACAAACAAACAAAAAAAACGTTGTGATTAATTATTTTTGGATACCAACTTTAAAATAATTCATATAGAAGAGTGCAGCTGTGAGAAACCTTTGAGCTTACCTGACAGCTTGAAACATACAGGGATCAGAGACATAAAGCAGCTTTCATGTTTTATGAAAGACTGGCTCGTGGATGAACCTCAGTGAAGTGCATAAAGAAAGGATGTATAGGATATTTGGATTTAAAATCATTGTCTTTCTTCTCTCCTTTAAGCCCCTGAAACTGTGCCATCTCTGTTTAATCGGGATTGGTCCAGAATGTTCCCATTGTTGCCGTTGCATGTTTGAACGAACTTTTGCTGTTTCAAGATTTGTGCCACACTAGGCTGTTTAATGCCAGGTTTCGATCGCCCCAACAGTAGGCAAAATTATTTATTGTGTTTAATGAACTAGACATTTTTATATAGTCAAGTTATGAGCAGAAACTGACTTTACAAAATAAATCCACACAGGCAAATATTCACAGAATTAAAAATGTGACAACTAACCCCGGCCTCCCATATTCTAAAATGTAATTCACCAATCGTTTAAGGGATTTCTATGTATTTATTTAACATGAACAGTAACATTTTAAAGTAAACCATAACTTCTAGCAGTTCCAATGCATTGGCTGCTCAAATGGAAAATCCTATTTTATAAATACATTTATGTAAATTAGTTTAAAAATCCCATTAATTATCTGATCATATACTGACAATAGGATTTCAGGTGCTATCCCATAGGAAAGTAAAATCAAAAGTGAGATCTCTTTAACATCTCAAATATTTCTCCTAGACAGAAATGAGGTTACTTTAAGATCGAATGGAGATTTTTGCTTGAGTCTCCTGCTTCTCAAACTTGTCTCCTGAGACAAAAATTCTAACAATCACACAATGGTCTCCGTTAAAGCTTTAAAATAGATCTCAACAACTTTACACACTGTGCTCAGATATTTCTCCTCACCTAAAGACTCTGGTGGTCTCACATTGGTCTCCTTTAAAGCTTTAGAAGAGATCTCAACAACATCACACACTGTGCTCAGATATTTCTCCTTTGCTAGAGACTCTGGATCTCTCGCATTTGTCTATTTTAAAGCTTTAGAAGAGATCTCAACAACATCACACATTGTGCTCAGATTTTTCTCCTTAGTTAGAGACTCTGGATCTCTCACATTTGTCTCCTTTAAAGCTTTAGAAGAGATCTCAACAACATCACACACTGTGCTCAGATTTTTCTCCTTAGCTAAAGACTCTGGTGGTCTCACATTTGTCTCCTTTAAAGCTTTAGACGAGATCTCAACAAAATCACATACTGTGCTCAGATTTTTCTCCTTAGCCAAAGACTCTGGTGGTCTCACATTTGTCTCCTTTAAAGCTTTAGACGAGATCTCAACAAAATCACATACTGTGCTCAGATTTTTCTCTTTAGCTAAAGACTCTGGTGGTCTCATATTTGTCTCCTTTAAAGCTTTAGAAGAGATCTCAACAACATCACACACTGTGCTCA